>NC_136616.1:35332903-35542903 GCF_933228915.1 Telmatherina bonti
ATGGATGGATGGATGGACAGGTGGATGGATGATGGATGGATGGATGGATGAATGGATGGACAGGTGGATGGATGATGGATGGATGGAGGGATGGATGGACAGGTGGATGGATGGATGGAGGGATGGATGGAGTAGATGGCTGGATGACAGAAGAACAAAGGAAGGATAAAACGCCTCCCATCAGGGTCCAGGTCTGGTGATGGTGTGGCAGGTGGAGGTGGAGCAGCTGCTTCAGCAGGAAGTGGAATCTTGTTTTAAGATCTTTTTTCTCAAAGTGAGAAAAACTGAATATTTTCATGGTTTTTCACCTGATGACGGTTTTAACTGGTTTCATCTTTCAGAAAATCTCCGCAGGTGTGATTATCTGTCTGCATAATTTCACCTGATTCATCTGAATCTTCTCATTTCTCATGTTTTTAGCTGGAATGATTTCGCTCACCAGCGTCACGCAGCGGTTCTGCTGGATTCCTCCTGCAAAGAGGTTTGAAACAGCTAAACTCTCCCCTGAGCCTCGATCAATCCCCGGATCGATACAGGAACCGTGCGGGGAGGGGGGGTGGCTTAGAAAAGGCCTGCCATCAACACTTCAGTCAGCTCTCATCTCAGGACGAGCCACAGGTAGGGGTGGTATTGATGAAGCTAATCGATGAGCAGGTCTTTGATCCTCGTTTAAATCGGCTCAGTCAGGTGTTCGCTGAGACGCCACATGATGAAAATATAAAGACCTGCTGAGTTCTTCCCCCAACAGCCTGAACTATGCTCTTATTTCATGAAACCGCGTGAAGTTATCGTCATTCGGTGTACGTCTGAGGTTAAAACCGACCATGGGAGTGGCTGGAAGGGTTCCAACACGGACTGGGAAAAGTTACTGGGATGTTTCATGACATTCGGTTGCTCTGCGTTTCATCATCCTCTCTGTTGGGCGTTTCTGATGCTTTGACCACATCTGCAGACACTCAAAGGTCCATCAGAGTCCTGTAACACAGCTGGATCTCCCGCCACCATCATGAATATGCATGAGCATTAAAAGCCTCATTAATATTAATGAGCTGGGTTTGACTGTTTAATATGCTGCAGGGAGCGGCGGAGCGGTCAAAGAAGGCATCCCAGCCGGTCGCCATGGCACCTGCCCATCACCGGCTGACACTCGGCGAGAGACGACCTTTGGCTTGGTGGGGGTGTTGGGGGTGTTTACATGGTGGCAGACACAATTAAGAGTCACGACTCATATCAGACGGCAGATTAACCTGCAATTCCAGACGGGAAACATGTGATGACTGTTTGAAGAGGGAGGAAGTCAAATAAAAAGTCACTCGGACGACAGATGTCGAGCACATTAATGAGTCCGTCGCAGAGCAAACAAATTAAAACGGGACATTTGTGTCTCGGCCTCATCGGGACAAGTGTCAGAGCTGTTCCTCTTCTTGTTTAGTAGAAGTAAAGAGATCAAACTGCTGCGAATCAGACAAGTTGTTTATCCAGACCGGGTTATCCTGGTTGTTCAGTTTAACAAAGCAGTTACCATGGAGACCAGGCTGGCAACCATACAGGAGTGGTTTACAGTTAACCCGGTAACCAGTAACGTTCCACAGAGATGCGTTCCTTTTTGTTTGGTTGGTTATTCAGTCTGATGTTTGTTTTTTATAAAGAATGGAGCAATAAAATCAGACAATAGATCACCATTCATACATAACTCTGATCATCCCCATCATCATCATCATCATCATTGCTTTGACAGCAGATTATCTAATGGATGCCGACTGCATCGCTGATATCAGCTGATCGACATGCAGGTTCGTCTCCAGATCCAGACTATCATGATTTACTCTAGTTTATCTCCTCAAAGTCATCTAAAATGTCAATCAATGTCCCTCCCGTCCAATCAGATGTCAGCAACATGGTGGAAACCGCACTGGTTGTGGCACTCAGACGACTTCGTACGACTCTGATTGGTTTGCTCTGATAATCATTTAACAGTTTAATTAATCTGATGGTAAAACACCAGAATGCAGAAAGAGCCTCATTTGGTGCCATTTCTTTCACATTACCAGTAAAACGTTTCCAGTGGAAGACGTCCAGCACTCCCTCCAAGGACTCCAGAAAGGGTGGGTACTCTGAACTGCTGTTCGGTGCATAAGCACAGACAACAGTCAGGACCCGTCCCCCCACCTGGAGGCGGAGGGAAACTACTTTAATCCACCGGGGTAAACCCCAACATGCAGGCACCAAGCTGGGGGCTGATGAGAATGCCCACACCTGCTCGGCGCCTCTCACCATGAGCAACTCCATAGTGGAAGAAGGTCCAGCCCCTCTCGAGGGTACTGGTTCCAGAGCCCAAGCCATGCGTCGAGGTGAGTCCAACTATATCTAGTCGGAACCGCTCAACCTCGCGCACAAGCTCAGGCTCCTTCCCCACCAGAGAGGTGACGTTCCACATCCCTAGAGCCAGCTTCTGCAGCCGGGGATCGGACCGCCAGGGTCCCCGCCCCTTGCTGCCACCCAGCTCACACTGCACCCGACCCCTACGGCTCCTCCCGCAGATGGTGAGCCCACGGGAGGTGGGGCCCATGTAACCCTTTCGGGCTGAGCCCGAC
The DNA here is from genome assembly GCF_933228915.1 of Telmatherina bonti. Classification (NCBI taxonomy): domain Eukaryota; kingdom Metazoa; phylum Chordata; class Actinopteri; order Atheriniformes; family Telmatherinidae; genus Telmatherina; species Telmatherina bonti. Next base: position 35,335,498 of record NC_136616.1, read on the forward strand.
CGGGCCCCATGGGCGAAGGCCCGGCCACCAGACGCTCGCTCTCGTACCCCACCTCCAGGCCTGGCTCCAGAGGGGGGTCCCGGTAACCGGCGTCCGGGTAAGGGAACATTTCCTCACGGGTTTGTGTTCATCATCGGGGTCTTGTGAGCCCTACTTGGTCTGGTCCCTCCCCTACACACCTGTTTGCCATGGGTGACCCTACCAGGGGCATAAAGCCCCGGACAACATAGCTGTTAGGATCTTCGGGACGCACAAACCCCTCCACCACGATAAATCGAATCAGCACCAGAAAAATCTGAATCAAATCGAAATGAATGCATATCATCACAGCCCTAATATCTACCCAACTAGTGTTCACATTTTTCCATGAAACACATAAAACTGAAATAAAACGGACCCAGATATTTTAGTTTGATTTCTTTTTGTGGGTTGAAATGGAAAACGTGTGGCGGCAGCCCGGACAACTTTTCCTCAGAGAGCGCACAGGTCCAGGTAACATTAACATCAGCTAGAGAGACGTGTAAGTGGTGACTTCATGTGTTTACACTCAACTACCATGACAGTAAAATGTCTTAATTTGGATGTAAATATGTTAAGTTTGTATTAGTTCATCATTGAACCATCAACAGAAGATATTTTGTACATATTATAACCATTTCCACGCCACATGTGATCTCAAAGGGATATAATAAGAGATCGCCTCATATCTGTAGCTTTATTGTGGCGGGATTAGTTGGACAACATGTCAATTGTAATAGCTGCAGAGATAATCTGTGATGTTAAAGACCGATGACACAACTTTCTGACATTAAAACTCTGCATCCCGGACTTGTTTGATGACACAGTGACATCTATCATGTGTATAGCTAGCATTGCTCCTGCCCAGCAGCGTCCCGAGGCTGAGAAACCGATTCAACTTTTACATCCGTGACGTGACAATTGGCTTCACGGTAAAATAAGAAACTGAATTCAGCAAAGAAACAAGAAGATTAAAAGAGAGAAAGGGACAAAACAAGACTCATCGTAAGATCGTCTTCTGCTCGCTGGAGAGAGCCAACAGGTCAGGTAAGATGCTAGATGGACGCAGCGTTAGCCGTCGATAGGGGGCGCTGACGGGGAAAGTGACAAAAGTTCTGCAGTTTGTCTTTAATCCCATCTGAATCAGTCATGTCTTTAATTTTTCAAATAATAATGCTGCCGCAAATTTCCTGAACTCCGAGGTGCTGTTACAGTACTAATCACATGGGAATAGATATCTCTGTGATTTGTTTAGAAATCGACGGGATCTGATTCGTGATTTAGCAATATTTGTTTCCTGGACGTATTTTATTCCTGTTGAGCGTTGAGTTTCCTGGGTCTCAGACCAGCAAGGCCCTATCGGCTCGTAACGTACAGAGGCAAAAAGAAAAGGTGGGTACATAGGGTACAAACGGTGGATCACTTCATGCATTGCAGTGTGTCGTGAGAATATGTTACTGTCTGGGTTGGTCGGACTTCCTTTATACCAGCCACTTGCCTACATCTCTGGGAGACGTCTGTAAATTTTGGTTTAATCTCAAACGTTAGTCATTCTGTGGGAATCTGCCACAGAAAAGCCGGATGTGTGGGGTAAATTTCATTACATGGTCCCGAGGTGAAGCTAATCCTGTCAGAATAGGGCTTTAGACACTAGAGACTGTGTTTTTACAAATCAGAAATAAGTAGTGTTTGTTTTATTCTGTTTCCATTCAATCAATCGTTTTTTAGACTCGTACATTTAAGTAAAACAGCAGAGACGACAGGAATATTGGTTTGGGTGTACGGGTTAAAGCCTAATCACTCAGGACAAACGCAAATCAATGCCTGGCTTTCCGAGAGCAGCTCGTTTCTGGGTCAAATGACTCACAGCTAACTGTTGGCTCCGTTTCTAAATGTTATATGTGGCATTTGGGCGGCAATGCCAAGTTTGGTCTCTTTTCTGGCCTCAAGCTATGATCACACAATAGTCAGTAATTGGTCCACTGAGGCCGTGTTACTTTCCCTGCCATCCCAACGTGACTCAGTAAAATATAATTTAAAAGACTGAACTTAAAATAAACAAATATTTAAAGATATAGTAGGTAAGGTTGCAGAGAGACGTGTTTCTCTGGGTGAAGTGGTTCCTCGTCCTGATAGTAGTCTGTACATTCTGTAATCATGAACAATAAGAAATATAGTTAGACCCCTCAGTTTACTGTAAATCTGTAAAAACTCCAATCCAAACGTTCCGACCCAAATGGAGTTTCTTATATTTCATAGCTTCTTCTCCCGGCTCCCCTCCTCCCCCTCCAGCAGCGCATACCTGATAGCCATACCCTGCATATAAACAGCGTGTTAGGATGAAAATACAAAGTAGTGAAGGAGAAACTCGGAAGGCAAACATGGCTGAGAAAATGCAGCAAGGATTTCCTGACCCGGCTCGGTTTATTTGCCTCCTCCTGCTAAACAGCCGAGAAAGAGTTGGTGGAAAAAGCTGCGAATAAAAAAGCCTCGGATCACGCAAGGAGCAAAACCAGAGGGGGAGGAGCCGAGACAGGGGGAGGAGCCAATGCAGAGGGAGGAGCCAATATAGGAGGAGGAGCCAAGAACCCAACATTACCTACCCCAGCTTTAACCTCTTCTAGGTTCTACGAAGAACTTCACGGTGAACATAGCTCTACAATGACGATGCTGGCGTTAAACTGGACTGGGACCAGTAGCGTCTGGCTCTTTACAAGCATCGTTTGTTACGTCAAAGTTTTAAATAAAATATGTGACGTCTGAAAGGATACACAGGTTTTATTGACTGAACAAACCTTAAACCCAGATGAGGAAACAAAACAAAGCAACCAGGAGAGTCTTGTAATCACACTGTGACATTTTCCCTCGCTGCTACGTGTGCAGCCAATCACAGAAAGGTTTACTCAGCAAAGGTTATCCCATCGAGGGTTGTCACACAGATGGAGGCAGGCAGAAAAACACCAACAGAAGAGGTGTGTGCTTTAAGTCTTTTTGTTTCTCAAGCTGCAAGGTCACTCTGACACACATGCCTCCGCACTGATGTCACAGTTTGATCTTGACCCATAGCCTGTAGCCACAACTTCTGCCATGCGTCATCCCCCATAAATGTTCCATTCGGCCCCCTGTTGATCCGTTCTTCACGAGAAATGCCATGTAGATAATGTCATGGAAAAGGTTTCTGGGTCACCAGCAGGACAATGCAGGTACACATCGACTGTTTTGTCTTAGAAATGTTCAACATGTTTTGATGTTCTGATGTGATTTATAATGAACAACCATGGAGCCTCTTTACTTTGTAGTTCTCCATCTTTGACGTACCTTGGTTTGGTACCAGATAAAGATATTCTTCATGGTAAACACCCTCATTAGCAGACAAAAGGTTCTCCCCTTGGGTCCATGGAGAAAGGAAGAATGGTTTGTGGTTATATTCAGGGTAGAGCTATGATGTAAACTGTAGAAACCTGAAGGATGGCCCTGAATTCATTCATTAATTCAGTCATTTTCTGACAGCTTAGTCCAGTTAAGGGTAATGGGAAGCCGGAGTATATCCCAGCAATCACTGGGCAAGAGGTAGGGTACACCTTGGACAGGTCGCCAGTCCATCGCAGGGTGGACAAAAATTTAATATACTGTTTCCTTTGTCCAACATTTGGTCTTGGATGATGGTAAATGTGCCCTGCAATGGTTAGGTGAGCTGTCCAGGGTGTACCCTGCCTTTCGCCCAAATACTGCTGGGATAGGCTCCAGCTTCCCCGTGACCCTTTATCGGACTAAGCAATTAGGATAATGAATGAATGAATGATGGTAAATGTGCCTCATATTCACCAGAAATGACAAATATCTGCATTTTCTTTAGCCGTTTTGGCTACAATTGGTCTTCAAAACACTTTTAATAAGGGCTGGGCGATATGACAAAACAACCTTTGGATGATTGAAAATGTCTATAGTTTTACATGAGGCTTTATCGTTTACACCAGTGCTTTACTGCAGTATTTTACGACAAGATGCGCTTGACGGCACGCTGCAATACATAACCAAACAAAGGAAGACGGTACAGATGCAGGATGACCAGCCAACCCAAACTGATGAGCTTGTTCCTCAAAGAGGGGAATTTTCAAGGATACGGTTTGGATATGACTACTGGTCCGTCTGCACTTACCTCTCTCATGTAGATGTATCCAAAAATGTATCTTTTTATATAATGTGTCTGTCTTTGTGTTTCCTTTATGTCTGATTTTAAACTGTAAAGCGCTTTGAGTCACATATTTTATGTTGGAAAAGCGCTTCAGAAATAAAGTTTGATTGACTGATTGATAAAAAGACCGACGTGGAACCGACAACAGACTAGCTCACCGTCCCAACAATGGACTCCAACACAACCAACTCATTTTATCACCTGGCAGGAATCAGGATAAAGAATACAGAATAAAGAATAGAGTCAACGAGCAAAATCAGCAAAAGCAGCGTCAAGTGGAGGCGGGAGCTCATAATAAACTCCAGACCAAACGCTGCAGCAGGTATTTACCTGTGGAACATCATACGGCCATAGTTCCCCCAGATGGAAGGAGATCACTGCTGCCGTTGCCAAGAACATCTGACACACAACTGATGACTGACACATTACACACACAGTTTTATATCGCTATGGGGATATATAATGAACGGTAAGTGAGTTTTCAGTTAAACTGCCCAGCTCTACTTATAATAATTCATGTCAAAACTAGAAAAGCACTGTGAGAGGTCAGACCTCCACCAAGCAGCTCGTTTCTTCCATTTAGTGATTTCCAGCCGATGTTCTGGTCCTACATTCATTTTATATGGATCCACTATCTTTGTTGTTTGTTCTATTGCAGTGATGAAAAGTTGTTCCTGTTCTGGATGGATTCATCCAGACTTTTGGATCCACATCTAACCTTTATAAGTTGTAAAACCCGTTGGTAACTTCTATATGTTTGAGCATCCTGACCTTCACTGTGGAGTTATAAGCCTATCGCAGGTATAAAATGGAAGTTTGACCAAGACCCATTCTCATAAAAACATAAGAATCCATGCTGCAGTTTCACAGTAAAGCTGCTATTAACGGACAGACAGACGGATTAAACCACCTTGGTGGCGGTAACTTGCTGACATTTGGGCCGCATGTGGCCCATATAACACCAGCCATAGTATCTAGCTCTCTGGGCAGCCGCTCGGTGTGTCGCCAGATAAAACATCGGAGGTGCGTTTAATCTGTTATCGCTTCTGTAAACTGGAAGGAAAATGGCTTTCTCCATCAGGCCCATCAGAAACAAACAAGTCAGAATAAACATGAAAACAGATCATTCACTGATTCGCCGCCCGGCGTATCTGCGAGACGTCTGAGGGGAAATCATGCAGAACATTTCCTGACAGCGCTGCTTCTGCTACCGGGTCGCTCTGCTTTATGGCTCTGGCCATTTCACGGCGCAGACTGATGAGACTGGAGATGGCAGAGAGCTGAGGAGGCAGCTGCCGAGATTGAATAATGTGCAGTTATTTCACCTGCAGTTTGGAGCGTGGCGGGTTGTGAGTTACAGGGGTGCAGCTCAGACAGAAAATCAAACATAAGGTTGCTTCTCCATCACGCCGCAGTATACGACCACATAAATCCAGCCTGCAGGAGATGCACAAACAGGCTACAAAGAGCAACCAGGTATGAGTTTATGCGTCTTAATTTGGCTCCCTGATGTCAGTATCAGCATCCAGTTAGGATAATAGGATCCTTGACACCAAGAATAACAACAAGAGGACTACAATGATAACGTGGGCAGTAACAGTCTAAATAGTCCCATGAAGCATAAGCTGTGAGCACCAGCAGGCCACAGAACTAAAGAAGCAACCACTCAGCTATGTCTCAGATATTCTGTCAAAGAGAGGAATAAACTAAAGAGATAAAAAACCAAAGACAATTTAGCAACACTTCTATTACTCATCAATAGATAGGTTAAATGTCTGGAGCAGAGAGAGGGTAGAAACCACAGGAAGGGTTGGATCAGGCTTGGTCTAAGGCTATGGTTGATGAGGTTTTATATGACCCCTGTTAGACACCAAAGTGCCAAAGTCTGGTCCTTCAGATCTGCTATCTTTGCTTCTGCAACTTTTTGAAGCAACCCGTCTCCAACACACCTGTAACATGAGTGTCTTGTTCCCAGGCCTCTACAAAGCTGAATGATATGCAGATGAGGATATTCAGCCATGTGATTCAGGTGTGTTGGAGCAGGGTTGCATCTAAAGGTTTCAGGGTAGAAGACTTCCAGGACCGGACTTGGGTTCTGATTCTTCTGAACATAATGATTCATAGAAAAAAGCAGCCTTTATCACTGAACCAGTCCACATGATCATCAAAATCTGATAAATTGGAGTAATCAGATAAGTGTAACAATGTGATTTGACACATCTACATGCACTTCTGAAATACAATATTTTTAGAAAAATACTACATTACTGGATTTATTTTGGAGTTCATACATGTGTGGCGAATTACTTCCTGTTATTTTCCAAACATCCTGTGGCTGCTGAACATGGTGGAGCCCGCAGTCTTAGCGTTAGCTGCTAATGTGAGATCCTACAGTGTTAGTCCTAGTTGCTAACGTGAAATCTTTCTGTATTTACGTTAGCTGCTAATGTAAGATTCGGCTGTCTTAGCATGAGCTACTAATGCCGTATCACACTGTCGAAGCATATCTGCTAATGTCAGATTGTACATTTTTAACTTTAGCTTTTAATATTAACTCCTGTGGTCGTAACATTAGCTTCTACCATTAGATCTCTTGGTCATAGCATTACCTGCTAATGTGAGATCCAACAGTCTTAATTTTAGCTGCTAACAACAGATCCCATGTTCTTAGCTAGTAATTTGAGATCCCACAGTCTAAGCATTGGCTGCTAAACTAAATCCCACAGTCCTAGCATTAGCTACTCATGTTAGATTTCCAGGATTTTAGCATTGGCTGCTCATGTGTGATTCCTCAGTCTTAGCTTTAGTTGCTAATGTTAGATCCTGTGATCTCAGCATTAATTTGAGATCCAACAGTCCTAGCATTGGCTGGTAAAGTAAACCCTCCAGTCCTAGCATTAGCTACTAATGTTAAATTGAATTATCTTAGCATTGGCTGCTTATGTGTGATTCAGTCTTAGCTTTAGCTGCTAATGTTAGATCCTGTGGTCGTAGCATTAGCTTCTAACATGAGATCCCTCTGTCTGTCCCTATGTCTTAACATTAGCTGCTAATGTTAAATCCTGCGGTTGTAGCATTACTTGCTAATGTCAGATCACATAGTTGTAGCATTAGCTTCTAACATAAGATCCCTTGATCATGGGATGAGCTGCTTGAGATACTACAGTCTTAGCTTTAGCTGCTAATGTTATCTCCCATGACCTTAGCATTAGCTGCTAATGTGAGCGATAATAAGCTGACAAATGGTTTACAGGTGAACGTTTTACTTCAGTGATTCCGAAACTTTTTCTACCCCTTTTCAACCACCATATAGTCAGGTCCACATGTTTGGTTTGAACCTTTATGAAGTTCCTTTTTATGTGTATATGCTTGAATCTTTTGTTGTCAGGCGTTATCCAGATGACTTTGTGGAAACACCGTCCCTCCTATGACCTTGTCGTCTGCAAATCTTGAATTGCGAGTTATAATAATGCTAATATTGTAAACTATCGGGAAAGGAAGATATCAATGTTTGATATCACAAACAGAACAAACAAATGTTCTCCAGTTTCCAACCAACGTTTCTTATCCTTTTGAACTTAAAGACAGAAAATATAAAAATAAAAGGGAATGACACCTGAGAAATGCCACAACGAGCATTTAAGCGTATTATCATGGCGACTGGATCAGTGTGCTGAGTCACAGGATCGTCTCATCCGCCATGACTCAGAACAAAGCAGGAAGGTTTCGGCTGTCACTGGAAACAATCAGCACGCCGATCTGAACAGAAGCTTTTCCTTCAGTCTGACAGACTCATCAGATGAGTTAAAAATGTCATCTTTTCAGCTCTGCAGCAGTTTGGTTTCATGCTAACGCGTGGCTCACAGAGACCATCTGCTCCTCTTGGTGTTGCTTTAGCGCTAACTTCATCCACATGTGTCGAGGACGTGCCAAGGGTTGATTCAAGGACCTTTCTCTTCCAAAAGCTCATTAATATTTAAACACAATTAATCCATCAAAGTTAGTTGTCGGGAGGCAGGATTGACCCTGTGACCTCTGGGGATGTTAATGGGTTTATGTTTAGCACATAAAAGCAGCGTTGTTCAGAGAAGTCCTTGAAATGAGGAGTTTGTTATTCCGTTGATGATGAAGGCAGGATAAGAGTGGTCATGTAGGCCTTGTGTTTGGCTTGCGCTAATGAATATCCAGATGTGTAAAAGGGTGTGCATGATGCAGATTTACTGAGCAGAGTTTGGATCAGATTGGTGAAAACGTTATGTAGAGTTGTGTGTCATCGGCGTAGTTATGGTAACCCATTTCCTTTGGAAGCCGAGGACACCCTGCTTATAACAGGCTTCTGAGGCCATCATGTCCTCTTATGGAACCAGCTTGGGTTTGGGAGGCAGACACCCTCTCTACCTTTAAGATCAGGATTATCTTTCCTTTTTTATTAACCTTAAGTGAGATGAGAAGTGAGTCTCACTTAAGTTCTGTTGAGTTCTGTTATTGAGGCCACAAGAACAAAATTAAGTGGTTTTGTCCTCGTAGACGTGGTCGGGGACGTCTTGTGGCTTGTTTTTAACACATCAGTCAAACAGATCTTGCTTTTTGTGGGACACTGAGAAGTATTGTGCGATTGGTCGGGACTGTGTAGTTATTGATGATATCAGTTCAGATCTATCAGTTTCCTGAAATTAATCAAATCAAAATCGAAATGCGACAGACTTTGGCATATTGTCAAACATTTAATGGCTTTCCATTAAATAGCAGGGCTGCAACGATTCGTTGGAATCGACAAAAATCGACAATAAAAACAATCGACAGTGAATTCCTTTGTCATTTATCCAACGGAGTGAGGCATCTCACTTATTCATCATCTGCTGAGTTGCACGCATGTGCAATCTGCTGGACGGTAACGTACACAGAAATGGCGGCGCCCTTAATAAACGTCTCAGGTTTGGCAACATTTAAGCCTGGATAAGAGAAACATAAAGACCTCCTGTAAGTTTGCAAGGCGGACCTTGCTTATCATGGCAGAACGTCTGTGATGCATGAGCATTTAGAGAGGACGCACTTTGGGTGTTTAAATAAAACGGAGATTTGTCTCGGTTAGATTACCTTCTACGCTAACTAGCATTAAAAATAAAACGTATCGTCTGACTGACTGAAGTGTTTTACATTAAACGCCTGCAGTCTGAAGAAGAGCCACCATGGAGCCTTTCTGCAGAGGAAGCAGACCCTGCAGCAGGCGACCGCCCTAACAGTCAGTTTATACTGATCTGCGACATGAAGCCGCTCATTTCATTTAGTTTGTTTGAGCAACTCTGATTCATTTATTTTCAGCTATAAACGTCATTAAATCCGTCAGATTTCAGACTGAATAGTAAAGTTTTCTTGCAAAACTGTGTAGTTGACACTGAATGGACTTCACTATAATGCTGTTTTATTTACTGTTTTACTGCTGCTAATGTGACCTCGGTTTAGAGTAAAAAATGTTTATTTGATTTTATTTTTTTATAAAAGATTTTTTTTCCCCTGTCCTTAGAAAATAGATTTAGTTACAAAACAAGACTTTGTTTATGACGCACTTTAAAAACAACAATGTTGACCAAAGTGCCACATTGTGGGGGGTTAAAAAAAGAAAAAAACAGAATAAATAACATACTTTAGAATTACATACAACTTAAAAAAAATTACAGTCATCTAAAAACAATAAAAAATAAAAGCAATCAAATTAAAGTGTATTTGTGGATTTATGTCTAGACTGAGCACTGTTCCTGTCAGATGGTTTTATAGTTCAGGACATTTTTGTTTACTTTCTGTAATCCTGCCTTTCAGCAGAAAAGTTGATTTTATTAAGGTACCAATCTTTCATGTGTTTATCATCATTTGCTACACAATTAAATCAACCTCATCGTAAATAAAAAAAACTAAAAATTTACCCATTTAGTCGACTCATGGATTCAAGAGTCGGTGACTTGTAGACTGATAAAATATCGGTTAGTTGCAGCCTTATTAAATAGACGTAGTGGCTTCTTCTTCTTTGTTTCTTTTGCTGGTTGCATGTGAGCGACGCTGTGAACGAGATGTCTGCTGGTGCCGCTCCGTTTGCTACGTCCAGGTCAGGGGTGGGCGACTCCCACCGCTGGGCTTTCGAGGGCCGCAGTCCTGCTGATGTTAGGAGTTTCCCTGCTGCAACACACCTGACTCCAATGGGTCACTGACACGAAGCGCTGCACAAGTCTGCTCACTAAGCCTGGTGTGTGTCGGGTGTGTTGCTGCAGAGAAACTCCCAACACCTGCAGGACAGGAGTTCTGCACCCCTCCTCCAGGTACAGGTCACTAAAACTGGCGGCACATCGAGCAGTGGTTCCCAACATACCCCCCCCCCCCCCCCCCCACCCCCACCATCCTTGGTTTGATGCTTTCCTTTGTGATTAAACAAAATGTACACATAATTAAAAATAACTCAAGCAGACACACTTCCACTCATCTCTGTGGTCACATGACAGACGTGACCCTTAATCCTGCCGGCTCTGAATGGTCAAAGCCTCGGGGGGGGGGGCGCCTCTGCTCTGCAGGAGACCCCTTTGGGAAGGTCCTGGACCAGGATCGGAACCAGGGACACAGAAAACGAACAGCAGGCTCGTCTATATGTTTATAGCAGAAACAACTAAAGATGGAGAAATGAGTAAAATCCTTCGTTGTGTTTTCTTCTACATAATCTCCTCCACGATCGACGTCTGCAGATTCTCAGCTACTTTCTCCTCCGGTAAACTTAGCAAAACGACTCGTCACATCAAAGTTTCTGACTGGTAAAACGGGCTTTCAGCCGACTTCAAAGTTCTGTTCAACGAACCGTCATGCAGAAAAAAGAAAACATGGCAAACGTGGAACCTGCCGCTGGAGCCAAAACCCTCCGCGGGAAGGGTTTCAGTTGTTCCTCTGGAGAAGTCCAGAGTCCAGATTATGATATGACGGCAGAGACGGGAGCGTCTAAACAAACTACAGATCTAACCTCGGCTCCTGCTTCATGAATCCTCAAACGCCGAGGTAAAAACAGAAAACGGAGAGGTGTAGATCTGTATTTAATCAGAAAACTCTTCTTCTTTTGGTCTTGGAGGAGGATTTTAATAATTGATTAGAAAGCTGTAGGTTTTCTGAGCACAGGAGAGGTGGGAGAAGATGAAACGACGTCCAGATGGAGAGCTCCGCTGGGCGATCCAAACAACATCCTCAGCCAGATTCCTGCTCAGCTTTCAAAGCTTCCAAGTCAAACAGATAATCGCAGCCTGTGTTGGGTAAAGATAATAAAACGAACATCAAAGGAAACATGTGTAGTAATGTGGATGTTCTACTTGGAAACATTGTTAGATGTTCAGGAAAATGGCAGCTCAGCCTTTGAAGTTACTTTGACAATAAACTCAGCTTCTTACCGGATCGTTCCGGTTTACTCCGACCTGACGGGAATCATCTAAATGCGTTCACTGAGCTCCTTTGGATCAAGACAACCCTGCAGCGTTCTTATCACAATGACTGGAAACAGAAGCAGCTACATTATCCATTCATCTGTTTCATATATCCGGATATTTCAGGGGAATCTTGGAGCCAAAGCTGAAAAAGGGAAACAGGGTTCTGAATTAACAGCCAGAAAAATCAGTTAAATTCACCTTGATTGGTTCAAACAGCTTCTAGAGTTGGGCTGACACTCATATTAGCCTCGGAAATCCTGCCAAATGTAACGGGATCGGGATCAGAATCGGGATTGGGGCGTATTTTTGTTTAAACACCATCCATTACCATGGAAACGCAAGCCTAATTCTTTTCCTCCTCCACACACAAACGCAGGAAATCACCCAATCCAGCGTGATGATGTTTTGAGTCAGACAGTGCTGTGCTAACATTTAGCATTGGCGCTGTTAGAAAACAACAACATGTCTCACATGCAGGGCTGAAGTTTCCAGAGGCGACACGAATTACCAGCAAGATTTACCGCCAGTTTTCTTCTGAAACATCTGAGCTGCATCATGTGAAAGGCTACGAAGAGTTTTCTTTTATTTTTTTTGTCTTGTCCAGCATTTAGGCAGCAGAATGATGGTCTGGATGCCAAGGGAAGCTTTATAGATATAATGATCCCCTTGACTTTCTGAATTTTTATTTTATTTCTATATTTATTTTGTATTGTTGTTTGAATTGTAGAGTTTGTACTGCTGGACCAGAGAGGACAGACAGAAGACAGAAAGAGAAAGGAGAAAAAACACCTCATAAGAAAAGTGAAAGAGATAAAGGGAGAGGAAAGGGAGAGAAAAAAAAACCAACTAAAAAATAACCCAAAAACAAAAAGAAAAAAAACAACCCACAGATGTATACATACACACATACAGGCACACACATACATATAAACACACATACATATATACACACACATACACACACATACAGGCACACACATACATATATATATATATATATATATATATATATATATATACACACACACACACACACACACACACACACACACACACACACATACGTACAAACATATACGCACTTGCCAGTATTAACACATATACATACACATACAAGCCAACTTTAGATCATAGTAACTAAACTATGAATCTAAAAAGTTAAATATAAATGAGAAACAAACAGAAATGAGAAAACTAGCTGCTGTTAGTGAATAAAACTGCGTGACGACTCGGTGACTGTGTCACATGCAGAACATGCAGAGTGGAACGTGTTCCGGAAAAGGTGATCATGCCAGTGTGACCCCTCCCACACAAAGGCAAGAGGCACGCCAGGAGTACCCCCGAGACCCGGGCCATCGGCAGCCATCCCCAGGCCCAGACCCCAACCGCCCCACCCCGGAGCCAGCCATGCACCGACCCAGGAGGAGGCAGAGGGGGGTCCCAGCCAGAGTCCCCCGCAGTCAGGGGGAACAGGCCCCAGCAGGCCCGGACCAGCGAGGACCGGCCCCGCCGGGCACCGGCCACCCAGGGCGGACAGAGCGCGGGCCCCACGGCCCCAAGAGCCCAGAAGCAACCCCCCACCCCCGCAGGCAGAGGGCCCAGCCCACACCGACGGAGGGCCGGGATCCCCAGACCGCCACCGAGCGGCAGCCAGGCCGCGCCCCAGTGGACCAGCAGCGCTCCCCGAGCACCAAGACCCTCCACGCACGCACACACACACACATACCCACTCACACACACATGTGCCCACACATACACACATGCACACACAAGAGTTTTCTGCCTTAAACGAAAATCACAACAGACCACATCAACAACAAACTCAGGAAAATGCTTTTAAACAACGCAAGAAATTTGCAAAAGAAAGCCTGAAAGCCTCCATAGCAACAGCAAAACTTTTAGATGTTACTATTCTGGTTGGCGAGAACAATAAACTGTAAATTTAAGAATTTTAATAGAAATTCTTTGAATTATTTAGCCAGTAATTTAAAAAAAAAAAAAAAAAGCGTGTCAGACAGTGTTTTCCTGTTTTAATTGATATTTTATAGTTTAACCCAGTCTGGACCTGAAGAACTCAGTTAGCTCCCAGTGATACATCGTTAGCGCAGTTAGCTCTTAGCTAAGGACAGGTCAGACTTTGAGAGATGCCAATAATCCACCCCAACGCTCATGGACCCCTCTTTAACTATTTTAGTATTTTCCAGAAGCGATGGCGCTTGTAACGCTGCCAAGATGGCGACGGGAACCGCTCAATGAGTTTCAATGCTCCAAACCTTTCCGAAACCTGGCGATGACATCACAGAGGCTCCGCCCATCTTTAATACAGTCTGCGGAAGTCTGGGGGATATGACAATATATATCCATTGGACAATAGAAAATGTTTATTGTTTCATATGAAACTATCGTTTACGCCACAATAAGCTGCTTTACTGCAGTATTTTACGTCAAGATGTAAATTATTTATACGAAATATAAGAAATGAGCAACTCCATTTGGGTCGGAATGTTTGGATTGGTCAGATGTCTCTGAGCATGTCCACCTACTATATCTTTAAATGTTTGTTTATTTTAAGTTCAGTCTTTTAAACTATACTTGACTGAGTCACGTTGGGACGGCAGGGAAAGTAACACGGCCTCAGTGGACCAATCACTGACTACTGTGTGATCATAGCTTAAGGCCAGAAAAGAGACCAGACTTGGCATCGCCGCCCAAATGCCATATATAACATTTAGAAACGGAGCCAACAGTTAGGTATGAATTATATTTCTTATTGTTCATGATTACAGAATGTATAGACTACTGTCAGGACGAGGAACATCTTCACTTCATACGATAGCTTTAAAGGACTTTAACCGTGGCTTGTTGTAGGTCTGACCATCAACTGTCTGGAGAATATTCTGGACAGACTGGTTGGAGATGACACCAGGAAGTCCAACCAGAACATGGTCTCTGAACCCGTCCAGCCTGGAAGCAGATGGTCTCCAGCAGCAGAAGACCACAGCGGGTTCCCTCCTGTCAGTAAGAACAGGAAACTGAGGCTACAATTCACACAGACTCACCAGAACTGGACAATAGAAGATGGAGAAACTGGTCTGATGAGTCTCCAGTTCAGCTCCACATTCACATGGTAGGACCAGAATCTGCTGGAAACATCATGACAACATGGATCCATCCTGCCGTCAGGATCAACGCTGCTGCTGGTGGGATGGTGGGGGGGAGGTTTATGGTCCTTCAGGACCAAACATGTGATGCTTTAATGTCAAAATGAAGCAACATCTCAGCTCAACACCTTCACCATGAAGGATTAAGGCGGTTTAGTTAGAAAAAGGGTCCAACGAGGTCCTGCGAAGCTGGACCAGAAGAAGTGGACTGTAGGGGTCTCATCTCTACGTCCACCATGTTGTTGCTCCTTTTCCAGTCACTGTTCTCCCTGTCATCACATCATAAAGGTTTCCTGTAAACACCTCCAGACCGTTTAAAGTTCCTGCTGAGTTCTCCACAAAACAACATAATTCAGTCCTGACAGACATGTGAGCGTTGCCTAAACAGTCCCCTCCCTTCTTGTTTTCTCGCCGTGTAATCTCATCCATTATTTATGCGCCAGTGGTTATATAAGCTGCCGTTTTCCAGCTACTTTCCACTGAGGTACGCGTGCCAAAATGACTTGTCACATCAAAGTTTTAACTGCTTCTAAGTTTCCAAAAGGCTTCTTGTCATCTTCAAAGTTTGGAAAGTCTTTTGAAAGTTGTGTTGAATGTGACTTCACAGGTAAAAAGTTCTGCTGTCAGCCATCGTTCAGCGTTACACAAAGAATGGGAGCCTTTCATTGCGCACAGTTTAAAAAATGAATTACAGCAGCGGCCAACACAAAGTTCCAGTGAGCCGTTTCAAACAGATGAATAAGAATCAAGCTGCAGCAGCAGGTAATCACTTTTCACTGCGCTGGCCTGAACAACAACTCACAACGCTGCACTTCAAACGGCAAATGTGGCTCTGCAATCTAGTCCCGTCACGGCCCTGTGCTCCGGCGCTGTCACTCACCCACTCGCTTGTTTCCAGACAAGTCTGAAGTTTAGCTTGGATAAGCTAATGAAAATTAATCCAAGCTAAAGATGCAGCAGCGTGGCATCAAAATAAAGAAAGGAAGAAGGCTCAAACGTGACATCTGGTCAGAAACAATCCTCTGGCCGGCCGTGGCCGACGGTTAACCTGTTGTTATACCACGGTAATTCCAATGACAACTGGTGGGCATTACTTTCTTATGAACACACACTGAATCACTGTGATATCCCTCTGTTATGGGAGGTCACCATAGACTGGATGTAAAAATATGGGCGCAGCCTCCGTGACATCACCCGTATGGTTCCTACCATCACCATCTTGGCAGAGGCATGCGTGTCGTCCCGCCCGGACAATACAAATATGGACAAAGAGATGGAGCAGAGAGGGGGGTTGTGAGCGTCATGGTGGATGATTGACATCGAGCGAACTCTGAGCTTTCTGTAGCTAAGAGCTAACCAAGCTAACCCGGAGATAACAGGAGATAACAGGAGCTAACCAGCTAATAAAGGTAAGCGGGCTAAAGCTAAGTCACGCTGTTAACC
Source organism: Telmatherina bonti (assembly GCF_933228915.1). Lineage (NCBI taxonomy): Eukaryota > Metazoa > Chordata > Actinopteri > Atheriniformes > Telmatherinidae > Telmatherina > Telmatherina bonti. Next base: position 35,351,766 of record NC_136616.1, read on the forward strand.
GGCTAAAAACCGCGGTTGTTCTTCGCAGTACGTCCTTCTGACATGAAGCAGGAGATCGGGTACCTGTCAATCAAAAGGACACACCCCTAAATATGCTGAATTTTGGGAATTAATTACTTTTAAACGGGCGAGTTAGATAAAAATTCACTCCCCCCACAGTTGTCATGAAGGTAAACCTGACCTATTAAACCTAAAATGGATTTTTGAACCAGGCTGTAAACGTGTTTATTTCTGCTGTAAACATGTTTATTCCTGCTGTAAACATGTTTATTTCTGCTGTAAACATGTTTATTTCTGCTGTAAACATGTTTATTCCTGCTGTAAACATGTTTATTCCTGCTGTAAATATGTTTATTCCTGCTGTAAACATGTTTATTCCTGCTGTAAATGTTTATTCCTGCTGTAAATATGTTTATTCCTGCCGTAAACATGTTTATTCCTGCTGTAAACGTGTTTATACCAGACTGTAAACATGTTTATTCCTGCTGTAAATATGTTTATTCCTGCTGTAAACATGTTTATTCCTCCTGTAAACATGTTTATTCCTGCTGTAAATATGTTTATTCCTGCTGTAAATATGTTTATTCCTGCTGTAAACATGTTTATTCCTGCTGTAAATATGTTTATTCCTGCTGTAAATATGTTTATTCCTGCTGTAAACATGTTTATTCCTGCTGTAAATATGTTTATTCCTGCCGTAAACATGTTTATTCCTGCTGTAAATATGTTTATTCCTGCTGTAAATATGTTTATTCCTGCTGTAAATATGTTTATTCCTGCTGTAAACATGTTTATTCCTGCTGTAAATATGTTTATTCCTGCTGTAAACATGTTTATTCCTGCTGTAAACATGTTTATACCAGACTGTAAACATGTTTATTCCTGCTGTGAAGTTGGTCTTTTTAACATGGGAGTCTATGGGGATTTGTTCTGTTTTGCAGCCCCTAGTGGATGAAGGGGGAACTGCAGTTTCATGCACTTCCACATAGGCTTCACTTTTAACCGCCAGAGATTGCCGCTTGGTCCCTGCCGGTTTAACGGTCTTATGTAGAAATAAAAATTAAAATTCTTCATTCACAAGAATGTGTAGAAATATTAGCGAAGGTCATGATACACCACTGAGAACACATTTATAACTGCAGTAAACAACAGAAAATGTTTATTCATTCATTCATTCATTTTCCGAACCGCTTATTCCAATTCAGGGTCGCGGGGAAGCTGGAGCCTATCCCAGCTGGCTTTGGGCGACAGGCAGGGTACACCCTGGACAGCTCGCCAGTCCATCGCAGGGCCACACAGAGACGAACAACCACACTCACACTCACTCCTAGGGGCAATTTAGAGTAACCAATTAACCTATCATGCATGTCTTTGGATGGTGGGAGGAAGCCGGAGCAGAAAATGTTTAATAAACTCTTAATGAATAAAAAAAAAACAAAAAAAACTTTTAAACTGACCAGAAATGGATCACAATGAGATTTTAGCTTCCTAAATATTGATATTTCAACCCTCGAATGTTTACATAATTAGATGACAAATATGCATCCAATTGTTTCATGTTTCTGTAACGTTCACCAGGCAATAAAATGGATGTGATTCAATCAGATATAACTGAGAAGAATTAATTCCTGCTAATAGAATTTATCCAATATTTATAATAAAGTTCATGTGATGCTCCAAATAAGGGTTTTGTAAAACTGCTGATAATGTTTATTTCCAACTGTTAGTAAAATGTATGTAAAGTTCTGAGTAAAGTTTATGCAAAACTATTAATAAAGTTTATTTGTATTCATCAACATATGTAGAATATTTGACATTTGTTAACAGTATTATATAAACTTTTTTAATAGCTTTGGATAAACTTTATTAAGAACTTTATGTAAATTTTATTAACAGTTTTACATAAACTTTATAAACGCTTTTACACAAATCTTATTTAGAGCATCACATTATCTATATTATATCTAAATTTAGTAAATTGTTAGCGGTGTAATTCTATGTGGTTCATTCTTCTCATTTCTATATGATTGAAATAAATTCATTTTATTTTCTGGTTAGCGTTACAGAAACGTAATTCAGTTGGATGGAAATTTGTCATCTAATTACGTAACTTTAGTAATTGGACGAAATTATTGTTTTCAGTGCAGAACAAACGTAAACCTGCTACTACCGCTTTCCACCACCAGATGGCAGAAGTGAGAATAATCCATCAATAATCCGCTGCCATCGCAACACCTGCCACCTACAAAGAATACCGACGTGAAATGATACGAGTCGTACTGCTGCCGTCATGAACTCAGCTTCGTAATCTATATTTGTTTCTGATTTACGTCTTGACTTTAAAACTTTACAGGGTTCATCGAGCCGGCGGTGTTACAACGAATAAAATGAATCTTAAGGATAATTTGCAGAAGTTTAAATCTGTTCTTGTTAAAGATCCTTCAGATTTGGTGTTTTTAAGGTATTTATGACCGAAAACTGTTAAGACGGCGCGTGGAACTGCTGTTCCAGTAAAACCTGACCAGTAAAGTCCCATTAAAGCCAAACTGGAATATAAGACTGCCATTACAGGTCATCTTAGTGTGACCTTTCCCTTCTTCTTCCACACGGCCAACCAGGCCTGCCGGGAGATGAACTGAGGAAGAGCCACCTCCCTCCTCATCCTCGGATTTGGGTCTTGCTTTTGACACCTTCCCGCCAGTCCCTCGACTCACCAGTATGGCTCCAGCTGGAGCTCCAGTCGTCACGTTGCCGTTGCGAGTTGTCCCTGCTGGTTTGGTATTCCACCCCCACACGGCTCCCTGGGCTGCAGATGTCAAAGTCTGAGCGGTGTCAGGGTTTGTGCTTTTTGCTTGTCTTTATGCCTGCGTACGAGTGTGTGTGTGTGTGTGTGAGAGAAAATGAGGCAGATAAAGAGCTTATATCCAGGACTGACGGAGAAGCTGTTCTGTGGCTTCAGGAGATGTGTGCATCTGTTGAGGGAGTTATTTGTGTTCTTTCCAGTTCTGCTTGTGCTCGGGCCAAATGGATGTTAGCAGTTATTGATAGGTGGTTATTACTGATGCCTTGTCTTGACGTTGTGCTGAGGCCTGATCATGAGGAGAGGATTTATTTTTCATGCAGTTTGTCACCTGAAGAAGGAGACGGACTCTGCATTTGGAGTTGTTTGTTGAGGTAAAGGTGACTGAATTCAGGGAGACAGATTGGCTTCGGGGAGCTGGCTGCAGCTGCCAAATCCTGTTTATCTGGCCCTGGAACAAGTCGAGGGAAGCTAAACTTGAGAGAATATTGACCATAAATCTCTACAAACTTCTTCTGAAACATATTTTCTGTCAGATTTAATAATTATTTGACATTACAGATAAAATATTGCATTGAATATATCAGTGTAGAGGTGGTTGTTGGAGGTAAATGGACTCAATGTTCAGATTTGGTTTTCCTGAGATGTACTACATGACACCTCAGTTTTGGGCCCACTTCTGCCTAGTTTAAGGATCAAACACACACACACACACACACACACACACACACACACACACACATATTTTATATATATATATATATATATATATATATATATATATATAAATAAAACATAAACACTACCAGTCAAATCCATTAAATCCAGTGGGAAAATGTGTCTTTTGACTAGTATTGTATAATTAAGGAGAAAACAACAAGCAGCCATGAATTTCACACTTATAATGCTCAATGCAGAGTCTAGAACATCACTATATATATTATAATATTGGCATTTTTTTTGCTAACAATTTTAAAATTGATGTTTTTTTCTTTTTCTTTTGTGAACATTTTTTTTTTTTTCTCCAAATCAAAAATAGTCCATGATCTTTTTTTTGTTGTCATTTTTATTGTTTTTTAAATTTTCTTCTTGGTCATCATAGCAATAGAAACTGGGTTGTTCTCTCCTAATTGAAATCAAGAAAAAATGACGAGCAAAATATCTTTAATCTACAAAAATCAGAAATATTGAAGAATTGTGAGAATCACAATTTAAATGAAATTAGCACTCAAAAAAATTGGAATCGAATTGAATTGGGACGAAAGCATATCATCACAGCCCTAGTGCACATAGTTCAGCAGGTCATTGTGGTCCAGCTGGGGTAGCTGAGGCGCTAAAAGGTTAATTAGCTGGTTAGGACTTCAGCTCGACCAGTTCAAGTAATGCAAATTTCAACAGTTGATAAAAGTCATAACTCTACAATAAGCAACAAACTCTTCAGGGCGTCTGCTGACACTTTGAAGATGAACTGAAAGCTCAAAGCAGGAAACTTCATTCATAAATTATATTCGTTGACAGGAATGTTTGCAGTGGAAGTTCAGATCTACAGAAGCACGACAATATCTTAAAGAGCTGCTCTGGGGATTGCTGGAAAAACAAACACCCCACTTTCAGAAACAGAGACTCTGATCAGGATCATTTGGCAGAATAGAAGATAAAATGTCTATCAGGCTTCAACATTGGGATCCATTCTGGTACAGAAAGCAGGTTTAAGCCATCCATTCAAACACGGCGACGTTTTGTCTGCTCAGACGTCGGTTCAATCAGAATTTAAACCACAGGAGAAAAAGCATTCAGTTTTCAGAGACAGAGCTGATCTAGTTTCAGGAAAATACTGGTCCATCAGGTATGTAGCTGGAAACCTAAACTTCTTTGTTGCTATGGTGAGATAAACCAGGCAATTAGAAGTGGACATGAAACCACTTAGTAAAGAAAAAACAGTGATGCTGTTGTGAAACAAGATATTTTCCACCCATTACTTGTGTTTCCATCCAGTTTTACACAAAATGAAAGTGATATGTCTAAAATTTCAACACAGTAAAATCTCTGTTTGCAGCTGTTTTCATTGGATGTGTTCAGCATATATTCTGGTAAAACGTCCCGTGAGACTCCAGTTTGGGGAGGATGGAGATAAAATCAGGGTTTTCCACTCAGGGATTTGCCACAGCGCTTTCATTCCTTGTAAAACTGCATTTCACCAACTTTTGCTATCAGTTATGGAGGCAACATATTATTTGTAAAAAGAATTCCATCTCCTCTTCGTCCATCTTTACCTGAGAGGAAATGGTCACGTCACACCGTACCTTCCATCTGGCGATGGGTAAATGTGAAAACTTTCACTTTAGCGATCTACTTCTATACCGACACGAGAACGAGACCAAAGGCCTCACTTCTTATGGACCATGTAACTAGATTGTAGGCCAGTTGGGTAAGATTACGACACCAATGAAGGGTCCAATGATACTGTGGCACCTTTCCCAGTTTTCCCCTTTGGTAAAACAAAAAAAAAATGCTTCACATCCCACGCAAGACCCGTTGGTGTACTCCCTGAATTCAGTCTATTTCCTTATAGCCTTCCTGCACTCTCCAACCTCACCAGATCTAATGGTTTATAGGCATCAAACTCTGGCCTGTGGGCCAATTTTGGCCTGCAATGTAAGGATATTTGGCCCACTTGGCAATGCCAAATGACTACTAGCGCCCGCCAACCGGTGTTATATGCAGTAGATGTGCTGTAGCTACATTACAAACCCCAGGTGGTGGTTTGGTACGCCGATCAGAACCGGACCTTCTCCTATGTAGACAGTTGCCATAGCAACTTCAAGGTACTGCAGCTGAGATGGTCCAATAAGCCCGGCCCTTCAATGAGGGACACAGCATGTGAACACACACGTGACTTTAGCCACCAATCTCTAAGGTTCATTGTCATATCTGGAAGATTTTTCAACAAATATCAATGTTGGCCCAAAAGTTTGTCCATTTTTACATTTTGTCCCACTGTGTATTTGATTTGGACACCTCTGTAACGGTGGCATTAATGGTCCTCAACAGGAAGTGGTCCAGAACAATTTTTAACCACATTCACATCATCTATGCACCTACTGCTGTGAGTCACATCGGCTTGTGTGTATTCCTGTAGGTCCATGCAGCCCACGCAGCGAGCTGTGTCATTATAAACACACCATAGTGTACTTTTAAAGCAGCCCGGCAGTTTGGGGAAGGTCTCCTGTGGCTGCACTCTGATGTCAGTCAGTATTACTGGTTCCAGTCTCATTGTTGGGCGACATGCAGGCGTAAGCAGAACACTCCTGTGACCATTGTTCCTATGTGGCGCTGCCTTGTCTGCAATTTTAATGTTACTGTGTATAATCCCTCTTCCTCAGTCGATTATGAGCGACACAAACCTCAGTCTTGGCTTGTCGAAATCTCCTGCAACAAAGTGGAACTCATCAGTATGGGTCGTATGCAGCTGGTTGTTGTCAAGTCACCCCAAGGCCTTCTTTAACGGAGCATTTGGGGGGAATGTACGCAGCAGAGATAAAAACTGCTTTCAGTTCTGGTTGTAAGAAAGGTTGACACCTGGAAACGTGATGTTCCTGATAAGAAAAGCTCTTGAGATAACTGGTAAGGGAAATAAAACCTGTTTCTGAACTTTTCCACCAAACTTATATCCGATAAGTTTCAGCTTATCAGGGTCAATTCTGCAGCAGATGGAAAATACAAGACATCGATTCAGAGTAATGGTCTTTCTTTTAAACAAAGTCTCTGTAATCTAAAACATTAGATGGGAGATGAGGCTTATTGAGTACACAGACCTGATCTATTTCAGGAACACTGATTTACCAGGTATGTGCTTTAGAACCTGCTGGATATATTGATGTTGGAAGCTAAACACTGCCATGGGACTGCAGCTCAGTTTGAAAATATCTGATAACACCTCAGGGAAATTATGCTCAGGAATGGATGTGTTTAAACAACACAGATACCGTATGTAAGCTATTTGGGTCAATGAATAGAAGTTAGAGGCTAAACCATTTCCCTCCCTGCCAGTGGAAGCTGATAAAGTGTCACTCGAATGTTCCCGTGGAGGCTAAGAAAACATGTGAAGTTATGTTTCCATGTCTGGGAGCGAGTGTTTGTTAATGCCGCTGTCTGTTATCATGGCAGAACAGGTCAATGTCACCCTGAGGAGCGGCGGCTTGGATATTTTAGCAACGGCTGTTATGTATTTAGGATGTAAAGAGCAGCCAGGAGCGACTGGAAAAGCCGAGCCACTCGAGTCAACGTCTTTTACTTTTCATCTTCTTTACCGTGGTAACGCCACAGATTCACACCCGTTTATCGCCACATCAGTCACAAGCACCTCTCCCAGATCTCACCAAATAATTTCCAGCTCAGCACTTCTGTCTGGCTTGATGGATCATAGCAATATCATGGCAGCAGCGTTGGTCCAATGAGGCGAAAGATCCTGTTTTATTTCCTAAATCAGCTAAAGAGAAATGCTGGAAGGGGTTAAAATCCTGCTGATGGTGTTCCAGGTACATCCGTCAAGACTGTCAGAAACTGGGGAAACTGGGTTCAGAGCTGTCCGGCGTGTTATTAAACCAGAAGGATAGTGGGGAATAATCGTCTTCCAGGGAGAAATGTGACGGGAAAAACGTTCCCAAAACGTTTGGTGAAATCAAATCACTGGTCTCCCCTCCAACCAACGACCAAGGAGATGTATTTCAGGTCACTTCCTCTTTGCTTTTTAAATAAAATATATAATAATAATAATAATAATAATAATAATAATAATAATAATAATAATAATAATAATAATAGTCATTCTGCAGCCACCCAAGGCTGGAAAACTGTCATCATTAATAAGGAAGATAAAGAGTTTTGTGCTGGTTCACTGCTGTGGCAAAGCACACACACACACACACACACACACACACACACACACACACACACACACACACACACACACACACACAATAAGCTTCTCTAGTAGAGAGATTATGCCAAATTCAGACTTTTAATATGGCATGTTTACAAACTTTGTTAAATCTGTTAATATGTTATAACATAATGTGCTAATTACACAGATTTATTTCACACATTTATTTGATTAATGTAGGCCTGACCTGACCTGGCCTGGCCAGGCCAGGCAGGAGAAAAACAAGTACACTAGGGTTCAACACAACAATACGAGAGGTATGAAGTGGCGAAGATGAACTGAAACCAACCACAAATAACACAAGACCAAGGTGGACTAAAAGAGCGAAATGAAACCAGGACAACTTACAAAAAGGAAACAGAAACCCAAACAGAGGAAAAACGACAAAATAAAACAGGAAACAAAAACAAAAGACAACAGAAATACTCCAAAACAGAGGTTTCCAACTCGGTCCTACGAGGTCCATAATCCAGCAGGTTTTCCATGTATCCTTTCTCCAACACAGCTGATTCATATTATTGATTGTGCAAAAACTGATTGGCTGTAGGATCTATTTAATTTGATTCAGGTGTGTTAAAGCCATAGACTGTATGTAAAAAGATGGGCGGAGCCTCTGTGACGTTACCCGTAGGTTTCTGAAGAGCTAAATTGAAGCTCGGTGGGCGGTTCCTACCATCGCCATCTTGGAAGGGACATGTGTGTCGACAGATATGGGTGAAGAAGTAGAGCTGGAGTTGTGGGGGGGGGGGGGGGGGGGACTCCGAGTGAACTCCGAGCTTGTCATAACAGGAGCTAACCAGCAAACGGAGGTAAGCGGGCTAAAGCTAAGTCACGTTGTTAACCGGCTAAAAACCGCGACTGTTCCACGTTCTTCTGACTTGAAGCGGGAGATCGGGTACCTGTCAATCAAAATGACACGCCTGTAAATATGTCAAATTTCGAGATTAAATTATTTTTAAACAGGCGAGTTAGAAAAAATTCACTCCCCCCACAGTTGTCATGAAGGTACCCCTGATCTATTAAACCTAAAATGGATTTTTGTACCAGGCTGTAAACATGTTTATTTCTGCTGTAAACATGTTTATTTCTGCTGTGAACATGTTTATTTCTGCTGTAAACATGTTTGTTTCTGCTGTGAAGTTGGTCTTTTTAACATGGGAGTCTATGGGGATTTGCTCTGTTTTTCAGCCCCTAGTGGATGAAGGGGGAACTGCAGTTTTTGTCTCATCTGCATAGGGTTCATGGAAAACCTGCTGGATTGTGGGCCTCACAGGACCGAGTTGGAGACCTCTGCTCCAAACCATGACCCATGCCATGGTTTGGAGCAGAGGTTCAGGTTCAGGACCCCATCAGAAGGAGTGAAGGAGAACCAGTCTGACCTAAAGCCAACCGACAAAGGCACATGTAAAGATTTCCAGATCATGCTGATCTGATCTGACAGGAATACTTGTCAGGATGGAGTCCCTGAATAAAAAGGTGTCAAACTCCTCCAGTTCTGCGTCTTCTGCTCTGAATGAAGTTCGGTGGTAGAACAATTGGAGGAACTCCTGCCAAACTGAGGTTGTTATGTGATGAGCTGTTGGGTTTACAGGAAGGAGAGTGGGTGGTCTGAGCATCAAGACAAAGACCAAAGATATCATCCTGTCTTTGTTTGTCTGGATTTTCCTACATCAGAACAGTTGGACTAAGCGGATAAACGTTCGGCGTTTATCGCTGAATGGGAGTAATGATTTGAGCCAAAGTGCGTTTCACTGTGACAATGGCCAGATGAGTTTCGCTCAACTTCAAATAACTCCTCCTGTTTGAGTCGCGAGGCTTTGTGCTTCAACGACAAACATAATCTCAGTCAGAAAAGCATGAAAGCAGCTCTAAATGCAGCATCGTATCTCCGTTCGGTCTGAGGAACGCACCACATCAAGGACAATACGGGATATTTGATGTGATGGTAGGGTTTCTGCCTCGGCAACAGCCGGTAAATCCCTGATGAACAGCTGTCCCACGGCAAAGAGAAGCAGCGTCTCTCTGGGCTGGAAGTCGGCGGGAGTCTGGAGGACCCCTGCTGAGCCACAGACTGATGTGGATGTGGGTGCTGGCGGCGTTGTAGAGATTATCGAGACGGTTAAGCAGCTGCTGTGGCATTTTTATGAGGATTTCTCCCATGAGGCTCTGCTGCTTCAGGGTCCACGAGGAACCAAGCTGAGCAGGAATGAGCTCGGATGGATGGAAATAAGCGTGGATTGAAAACACACAGGCTATTTATAAACAGATTATCTTTTTTTTTTATTACGTTTCAATGGATGATGCACAATACGAGTTTCTATAAACAGAACAAAGCCGTAAACTAGACTCACAATAACATCATCTGCTGCCGTCACATTTCTCCAGTTAGCATAAGTTTAATAAAATCGTTGTCGTGTTTGTCAAGGTCGACATTAACCCCTTAAATCCAGTTTCTGAGATCTGTTGCATCACTTTATGGTAAAAACCTGGTTTTTGCATACAAGTTATGTCTTCTGCCCCCTAGTGGACACGTTCTGGAATATCGCACAGATATACTCCTTAAATATACAAAAATTATTTCTTTTTTTATTTTTAAATTTACTTATTAATTGAGGAAGAATACTTATTGTCTACGAAAAACTAAGATCATTCTCTCAGGCTTTAATTATTATCAGGCACCGATTTAAAGACATGTACTTTACATTTTAACCATGAAAAAGAAGGTTATTATGATAAATAATGACATTCCAGGACTTTAAATTGGAAACTTTCCTCTAAAATTAAAGATATACAGTAGTAAGTCATCAGTAGAAACCATTTGATCTCATTTTTATGCTCTAAACTGTTTTAAATGCGGTACTTTTACCTTTTACTTGAATACCTTACCACTTCCTACGATTACCTTACTCCTTCCTGGAAATACTTTACTATTTCCTACGATTACTTTACTCCAAGGGTGTCCAAAGTCGGTCATTGAGGGCGGCTGTCCTTCAGGTTTTTGATGTATCCCTGCTCCAACCCACCTGGCTTCTGTAGTAAGTTAAAAAAAATGGCTACAATACTTGGTGTAAACATACCCCCCCTATTTTTTTTGTTTATAATTGTGAACTGTTCTTATAACCATTTCAATGTTCTCACAGGTCAACCAGGTCAGCAGATGGCATCCTTGCGCCATAGTGGGCTTTGCAGAGAGGCTTTAGCTACGTACTTGCACATGCGCAGCTCAGAATAAAATGAGCTCTGGCCTGGGCAACGCGCTAAACCAGTCTCCTCTTTGTAATCCACATGTACGAAAAAATAAACTTTTAATGTGTTCTAATTGATTAGAATTGTCATCCGAACACATTTTTTTGTAGTGTTTAGAAAGCTATGAGATGTGTGTAATTCACGTGGCTGTTTAACTCCGGTTTATGGGGTCCGGTATGTAATGTGCTTTCAGTATGTCAGATACACGATGATTAAGTGTAATCAACTGACAAATAATCTCGGCTATTGTAAATGTAAGGTTTTTTAATCGGCTGTTGAAACTTTAATGTGAATAAAATGAGCTCTGGCCTGGGCAATGCGCTAAACCAGTCTCCTCTCTGTAATCCACAGTACACCTGGCTACACAGTGCTCACTAGCCTGTGTGCCGCTTGCTGCCGGTCCAGGTTCCCCTAGGTCTGGCGCCGGTAACACTTGGTAAAAATGGTAAATGGACTTGTACTTCTACAGCGCTTTCCTAGTCATACAGACCACTCAAAGTGCTCTACACTACTTGCCACATTCACCCATTCACACACACATTCATTCTACACACTCATACCCCGATAGGCACATCGGGGGGCAGTTTGGGGTTCAGTGTCTTGCCCTAGGACACTTCAGCAGGGGAAGCCTGGAATTGATCCCCCAACTTAACAGTTGAAGGACAACTGCTCTTCCTCCTGAGCTACAGCCGCCCCACTTCCATTAAACGAATCCAACAGCCAATGAAGTTCTGCATAGGGACTGATTAGTTTGAGTCAGGTGTGTTGGAGCAGGGATACATGGAGAGCTTGCAGGATTGTGGCCCTTGAGGACCGGATCTGGAAACCCCTGCTTTGCTCGTTCCTAGGATTACTTCGCCATTCCTGGGAGCACTTTACCCATTCCTAGAAGAATCAGACTGCTCTCTACTGGTTGTGGTTTTCTTTCTGGAGAAGAAGACCGGGAACATTTTCTACTGCATTCCAGGTGGATTTACTAAAGTCTTACAGCCCCAGGCCTCGGTTTTGTTTAGAAAAAACCAGGACTGGCTCCACCAGAATTCAACCTACTGTGCCATCACCCATCTACGATTGGCCCACTCATCGGCTGTCCAGTTGGAGCTCCACCACTTCACCAAGCTTCAGATGGACGTTCAGTGCAGCTGTGGGGGTGTAGAACAGCTCGCCATCTAGGATTCTGGTGACTGGTTGGTTTTTGTTTGATTTCAAGCTGTGTATTAAAGACTTTGTTTTGTGGAAGGTCTTTTATGAAAGGTTTTGTGGTGTGAACTTCTTCCAACCTCAGTGGTTATTTTGTTGAAGTTTTGGGGGGGGGGGGGGGGGGTGTTTAGGGGTGGGAAAATTGAATTGAAAAATCAAATATTGGGGTTTTTTTTGCTTCACAATTTTTAAATAAATTTTTTGGTTATGTATTTTTAAATAAAACTAATCCATTATGAATTTTTGTTATTTCTATGGTCTTTATTGATCTTTCGACTTTTCTTCTTGGGGTTTATAGCAGCGGAATGATTGTCTGGCTACTGAGTTGCTCTTTCTCAATTGAAATCAAGAAAAATTATGAGCAAAAAAATTTTTGTACATTTTTTTTGTCTTTAATCTCCAAAGATCAGCAATATTGAAGAACTATAAGAACCGCAATTAAAATCAAATCAGAATCAAATCAAATGGGGACATATTGTTATATATAAAACCTCTTGATTCAGTCCTGTAATGTTGCTGCCATTTTCCTCTGGCAGAGTTGGGGTTGTAACGCGCAGTAAGACATATATTGCTTCTCACACTGTCGTAATCTGAAATGTGTCTTTTAAGGCCAGGATTATACACGCAGCCCTTGTAGCTGTGAAGATGCTTTTAATTTTAAAAACTTGAACGGATCTGATCAGAGGCAGTAGATTCTGTTGTAAGACGTGTTTTTCTGGAGGGAAATGTGGACATGTGGACTTTGTGTGGATGCATCTCCCCTCTAGACTTTATTCAGCCCAAAACTTCCCAACAAGAGATGAACTACGTCTTTCCTCATTCGGATGGACGGCTGTCTGGCTGCGGAGGGGAAGTCAGGGTTTCGCTGCAGGTCTGCGAGTGAAAGCGCCGAGGTGAGCCGAGGACTCGTCTCAGGTGTCTTTCAGGGACAGCTGGAAGTGTATTTCGGGACAGCTTGACTTCCAGCAAATGGAGTGGAAACTCCATCAAGTGAAGTGGTGAAACAAGTCCCTGCAGGAGACGAACAACTTCGGACACGCAGTCAAACCTCTTTCAGCTACTTTGGCCTAAAGAGTCTGGAGGACGAGGCGGCGCTACGGAGGGCTTCTCGCCGACAGCAGAGGTGAAGATGTAAGTTTACGACGGCGTTTTCAGGAGGAGATTCTTCATCTGTGAGCTGCGATGACATGTCAGATTAAACAGGAACGGCGGATCATGAGTCAGGCCAGCATTTCTCTCAATCTGAGAGGAAATCTGCAGAAATGCTTCTGAGGCCTTAAAGACAAATAATCCACATCCTTTCATTGATCAGAACAAACTGGGACAACTATCCGTCTATCTGAACACCACTGAAGCATGAAGGTGAAGCGTCTTGTCTGGAGAAGCAGGATTCAAACCGACAACCCGCTCTACCACCTGAGCCATGCCACTGAACTTTCAGGTGCAAAAAGTGTAAAAGCAGCTGTGCTATCAGAGTTTAATGGTATCATCTTCCAGTTTGGTGTCCCATCGCACAAATCCCGGATGCTTACTGGTGCTGATGAAAGCTTCTTCCGCTGGAATTCCTTCTGGCCTCGATAATTTCAGTCGTAAAACACAAGAATGTCCGACATCGCCTTCATTTCCTCAGGAAGACAGACCCATGCGATGCGGTTAGTATTTGAAAGGATGAAATAAGAATAAAGTCTTTCCGCTGTTACCTCATAAAACCATAGATTCCTGTCTCTCCAGACGGCGCCACCTAAAGGCACAGTCCGGAGTTACATGGTTTTTCCCTCGACCCCCTACGATCCTAATATATCCCTGTTCTTATCTGTTACAAGGCGGCGCCGGTAAAACTGTCTGCGAGGCCTAGGCTTCAGTTCGGTTCTGTAAACTTGTCATAAATGTTTCATTCAACGTGTCAAACCTTGGATTTCCCCTCGGAGATGAGTAAAGTATCTCTGATTACACCTAGAACTGTAAAGAAAAAGAGTGAAATATCGATTAAAATGTTTTTACGCTCTCATGAGGCTTTTTTTTCTGATGTTTTGATATAGAAATATATCGCAAAAGTGTCATGGAAAGACTTTTTTCACATGTATGTGTCCCTGGACGTGACGTGGCGGTCGTGACCAGTTCATTTCCAGTAAAGATGGTGCGGTGTGGAACAAAGAACAGCACATTTTAGAGTTTTAGGAAAGAAAATGACGGAGAAAAGCTTCGAAAACTCAAAAATTTTTCTGTGGAAAGTAGAATAACGCTGCGTTGCTACCTTCAAGAAGTCATAAGCCGTAATTCTCATAAAATCTCGGCAGCCACCCAAGATTTTATGAGAATTACGGCTTCTTCTTCTGAGGCTTCTGCCCTAAACTCTGCAAATCGTTGTTTGTCGAAACGTGCAAATATGGCTTTGATTTTGCGAAAAAATGTACTAGAAACACAGTTATTGATTCTTTTCATTAAAACCAAAAGGAATAACCTTAAAGGGTCATAAAATGCTTGATATTTCCATCCCTCTCTCCTGGCCTTGAACCCCCACACCCCCCCGACTAAACAGAAACCGTCTTAATAACGTGGAACAAGCTGCTCAGCTGGTTTCAGACCTTTACAGTTAAAGAGTGAAATATAAAAGGAGAGAAATGAAGATTAAACAGCAGATTTCTCTGGATTCATCTCTTAGTCCTGGTGTACCGTGAGTCATCCCGATGGCCCACAGTCCTGACTTCTGGCTCGGTGATAAACAGCCACACAGGAGGAGAGTTGAGCGAGGGAATAAACAAACGGCAGGGAGCAGCGAGAGGCACGGGTCAGTTCACCTGATTAGTCCCGCTATCGGGAGGGCCTCCATCGTCTCAAACACTAATTTCATAGCGCAGCGAGAACAGGCGGGGAGGATCGAGGTCAGGTCTGATCGATACGGTGATGTTCTGCCATCTCCTACGTTCCTACGCTGGAACTTCTGATGGGTTTTCACTCTTTCTATTCTTCACGCAGCATTTGTATGCAGCCTGGCTGCTGCTTCCAGCTGCTGTCACTGGGAAAATATATCTGTACAGGAGCACGGAGAAGATAAATGGATTTATAAAAGCACAACTCAGAGGCCTGAGGACTGTTCTCCAACTACACCGTACATACAGAAGTCCTCCATCTGAGCGTCACACCGCAGGAATCATTGTGTTAAAATCAAGACGGAAACGTTTTACAGCAGCTTTTATCCAGCGATGCAAAGCAATGAAGGAGAGCAGGAACACGAGTCCTGCAGGAAAGTGTGAGCAAGCAGCGAGAGAGGTGTTATCTCACGATATTAATCTTTTACAGACCCATAAAGCTGGACGATGCCATGTGTTCAAACCAGCCACTGAAAAGATGCCAAGCCTCAGATGTTCGGTAGATGTTTGGATCTGGAGTCTCCAACTCCGGTCCTCAAGACCCACCATCCTGCAGATTAACAATGGCTACGGTTACATGGTGTTTTTTAATTTGGAATTAATAATTTGGAATTTAATAATTCAGAGTTAAATAATTCGGAAATAACATTCTCCTATGAGTTTACATGAAAATAATAATTCAGAATGAAGGTTTACATGAATCATGTCCTTACTTAATTCTTCTTCAGAGTGGCGGGTTGGGAAGGGTTCTGATTGGACAGAGGGTGCACGTGACGTATGACGTATACCGGAAATAAACAAAGTTGGCTCCCTGCTTCTCGTATTTTCAGTCGTAACTTGTCAAAACTACATAATAAGTACCAGTTTTGCTGCTATTTTTATTATAAATGTGAAGTAGCAGCTCAACACCAGCATACTACTTCACTTTCTGCAAGATAAGATAGACCACAGAACACGGGAGGCAAAACAACATGGGGACAGGACAAGGTAACAAGCATGCTCAGAACGACCGGAATTAACTTAGAGCAAAATGAAGGTTTATATGACAGAGGAATTAAATAGTTCAGGATTAAAATGCGAATAAACCAGACACTTACATCGGAATTAAGTTTAATTCTGAATAGAAATTTCGGAATTAAGTGTCTACATGGTCGTTTTTCCTCACTTTAAAGCAGAATTTACTTTTATTCTGAAATAAAGAGGAATTAAAACTCCCATGTAAACGTACAGAGTGTTTCCCTGCTGCAACACATCTGACCCAAACCAACGGCTCATTAACAGGCAGGTGCAGAAGACAACAAGTTGTTGGAAAACCTTTTTCACTGAATCAGGGATGTTGTAGCAGGGAAACACTAGAACCTGACGATACCCGTCGAGGGAGATGGAGACCACTGGTTTAGATAAGTTACTGAAACATCATCAGACCAAGTCAACAGGTGATTCCTGGAAATGTACTTCTGGAACCTGCACTAGTTGGTTGGATCCATTACTGGTAAGGTTTGAGCTCCACCACAGCTTCCATTCGCTTGTTGTGTTTTTAACTTTTATCACCCTTTAAGTATCATGAGGAGGAACGGCAATGCGTTTTGTGATGTAAGTGACTCGGTCAGACTTACCCCCAGTTTCCACCAGGTCCATGTGTGGCACATTCCCCATGGTTTCCTTACGACCTCTGCAACACGCCAATTCACACCGGGAGTGTGTCAGATGCAGAGTGCCTGCAGGTGCTGTCAACATAACTGCATCCACCTTACCTTACCTTACCTTACTACTTAAAAAAAAAGTTATATGTTAATAAGCATGTTAAAATCACCATCTACTGCCGAAACAACCAATATCTTAGTCCATACCGCCTTCTTCCTGCTGTTTTCCTTGGAAAAATGTTGAATAACATCTTGTGATTCTCCACTTCCATGATGAACGTCGAGGAGTCCATGATGAAAAAACAACTGATGCCCTCCTGACTGAGTTCTAACCTGGTGTCACCAGGGGCTTTTATTTTGAAATTTACCATATGTTTTAAAACATCTGACATCCTGTCTGAGTCTATCTGAACTGCTGAACTCGACACGTTCTGGACGCCATAATGAAGCGGTTCTGGGACGCGGCGCATCGGATGTAAATCAAACCAATGTCTCGAACGGCCGCGATTAGCTCCACACGGCACATTCGCACCAGCCGATTCTCAGTTCAGGATCCACTGCCCTGCATGTTTTTGAGGTAACCCTAAACACACCTAAATGTAGTAAAAGGCTTGATGAGTTGGTTCAATAATCTGAGTCAGGTGTGTTGGAGTAGGAACACATCTAAAACGGGCAGGAAAGTGGGTCATAAAGACCTGGACTGAGCAGATTTACCCAGATGACCTATTTGGTCCATTTTCAGGGTTAGCTTTCTGTCACTTAACACAGAAAACGGAGCAATATAACTGTGAATCGTGGGGGAGGTGTTAAGTTGAAAAGCTGACACACAACCAGCAAAAGGAACAAACCAAAGAAGAAGAAAAGGAACAAAAAGAAGATTATGTAAAAACCATCAAAAATCCCTCAAACAAGGTACAGAAGTTGCATAGAACAAGTGGTTTTCTTCTTCTTCTTCTGCTGTTTTTGGACAGCTTAAACAACTTTTGCAAAAGTGAACTCTAAACAACACTGCCCACTAGTGGATGATCTGAGGGTAACAACTATGACAACGCTTGAAATGGACGTCCACATTTCCCCAGAAGTTCTGGGTTTTCAGGTTGATTCAGTGATGCAACAGAACCACATCATCTGCAAAAAGCCTGACTTCAGTAAACCTGACCTCATCGCCCAGGAAACAGATCCAAGCTCTTTTTCATTTCTGCACGTTTTTATCCTCATCTGCTTTAGTGAAGCATTTGTGGCCAGAATGAGACTTAAAAAAGAAATATTGCATTAATTTAAACTAATTTAAGTGTCTGTGATGGACTGGCAAGCTGTCCAGGGTGTACCCTGCTGGGATAGGCTCCAGCTTCCCTGCGACCCTTAATCGGACTAACCGGTTGGGATGATGAATGGATGAATGATTAAAGTGTTTAAAGACAAGATGAAACATTTGGATGTCCAGAAAAAGAAAGTTTCTCAAAACTTCTCTGCAGACTTCCAGTCCAGCTCTGCAGCAGATAACGAACATCAAGTTGGGGCGTCACAGCCTCTTCAAGTTTCCATGGCAACATGTCTGAGGGTCCCGTTAAAACAACATGTCAGAGCTCACAACCGGCAGCTACACTCATCCGTGGCCCCGCCGAGGAATCCTCCGCTGAGCTGACGATCGCTGTCAAACAGGAATCCTCAGCATCATCTGACGGCCTGTCAATCAAACCTCCAGCGTTGCCCACCCGGAGCCTCATCAATCCCTTTAATGTCTTCCCCGCAAACTGCACACGGATCTGAAGCCTCATAAAACGTAAAAGGAAAATATTCATCACTGAATTATCGATCTACAAACTCTGCTTTTAATTACAGCCGAGAAAAATCTCGTCTTCTTCCATCATCACAGCGTCAGACTCTTCAGTCATCTTGTCCTCAGACAGAGAGATTACTCCCCGACACGATGCCATGCCGCTTTTTTCATCTCAGAAATGTCCACTAAGTTTCCCCCCCCCGCCACCTCTGGAGCGTACACAAACACGCAGGGCTCGTTTTGTTATGATTATAAATAGTTTGCCTCTCGCTAGCACACGAACAGCAGCGATAAGCCTCGCTGACATAGACGAAGGGCCTCTCAGCAGAGGTCACCCTCCCCTCATCCATCTACCCACAAACAACATGAAATGCTGCTGTGCTCCGCGGCGGCATGAGCAGCAATTTGTATTGTGGATTTATTTTCCCTCACATTCAGCCGGAGAAGGAAGCTTCCAGAGCTGCTGCAGCAAGGACGAAGACGTCCAGTTTACACGAGGATTTGATGTAAATCTCCAACAGAATCTGCAGAATGATACAGATTAACGGCGAAGTTTCATCCGATGTTTAAAGCCTGCTGCGGTCGAGCTCAGGTTAGTTCTGGAAACTTCCAGGTAAACAGGAAGTCACAGTTTAACGGAAACGCAGCGTTTGAGGCAAAAACATGAGAAACTTTCTGTCTTTTGTCGAAGCAGGAACAGTTCTCACGGGTCTTGAAGGACTTTCCGAAGTTCTTTGGATGTTTCTGCATTTTGTTACATTTTCTGTCCAGATGATGCCAAACTGCTTCCATCTGGAGAATCCATCAGACCTGTGGAGGTCCGGGTTCTGAGATGGATCCATCCCTCCATCAAACCTGTTACCACTGGTCTTCAGTCCAAGTTTGTGTCATGTGACTTACCGCAGCCTTTTCTGGCTTCTTGACAGCCACGTTTCCATGGAGACCATTCCCGATGAGGCTGCGACCAGCAGTCAACGGATCAACTGAAGGTCTAGATGGGTCTCTCAGGTCCTGGTTTAGATCTTTGCTGGATTTGTTCCCGTTTCTTTATGACTAAATGGATCTTTGTTACTGGTTACTGGTTCTGAAGCACCAGTTTTAGGTGTACAAACCACTGTGTTAGCAGTCAAACGCAAACTTTCTAAATATCGTAATTCCCCTTCTCGTCTGGGGAGGTGCCACATCAAGAATTACCAAAGCAGAAGAAGAACACTAGCCCCTCCACATTTGTAGTCTGCTTCCTGCATTCGGTCCCCTTGAAGCAAACTGAGACCTTCGTTTTTATGTGGACGAGTTCACTTCTTCAAGAGTTCGGTTGTGTTTCGTATCTCTACGAACAACGCAGACTTCCCTGCTCAGCTTGGGTTTGGTTCATAATGTCTGGTATAAATGCACCCTAAGTGTTGTTTGGGCTCCAGACCAGCACTAGAACTGGTTTGATGGGCCTCACGTTTGCATTTGAGGCCTTTTTATGCTTCCAGGTTCACAGATGATTGTTAATTAGTGCATTTTCAGGGTGACTGCAGTATTTCCACCAATGTGCAAAGATACAGATATTTCCATAATCTGTGTATTTAGAGGTCAAAGCAAATTATATGAACGCAGCATTGAGTGTTTATAAAGAGACTGAAGCCGTAACGCTGCAAACCGACCTAAATATGATGGATATTTGAGTCGAGAATGTCTAAAGGGCTCAATAAAAGGATTAAAATGGACCGAGCGCCTCCTCTCAGTGAGGACAGTGATGCTTTTAACACCTTCACAGGAGTTAGTGGTGTTAAAACTAAAAAACAAACAGTAAATGATTCATGTGCTTTTTTTTTGTTATAAACTGCAGGGAGTTCAAGCTTTTCTTCCCTTAAACCCATTTTCTGTTATTTCAGCTGTTTACCAAAACATATAGTAGAGTATATCATCAATATGGAGCTCGGTTGAAGGCATTCGGCTTTAATCTGAGGGAAGATGTGTCCGGCCATGAGAGGTTCTCCAGTCAGAGACCAGGACAAAGACAGACGGTCTCTAAACACGACGCTTCTGCAGTGAAAACACATAAACTCATTAACCGGACACTAAATGAAGGAAACTAAATCTGTGCTGCTGTCCTGTGTTTGAACCTGATAAAAGTAGGTCAGCTTCCAGCAGTTTTTGTCCACTAGAATTTGCTGATGCAGCAGCTCTCAGAAATTCCCAGCAGTCAAAGACGCTCGGCTGCAGTGACAAGAAGTGGTATTCCTGGAAAGCTCTGGGGTTTAGTGTTAATGTATGCAACTGGCACCATCATGTCAGCTGATAAAAACCCATCTATCAAGCAAAATCCACGTCTAGTTTTCTCACCAGGTCCCTGCACAGGGAGGACGTCCATACTGCCGCCACGAGGGACAGAGAAGACGAGGTTTGTCCTATTTCCATAGAACGGTTTGAAGGGAATTAACTGAGATGCAGAAACAATGGAGGATACTGCTCTGTTTGCTTGCTGGTGGAAGATGTCAAGAACCAGACAAAGTTGTGGTACTTTCTGTGTTCAGACCAGTTTAACTGGACGGGTCCAGAGGCAGGAGATGGTTCATTAAAGAAAAACCAAAGCTACAAATCAGACTACCCAGACAGAAGACGTGTTTGCGCTGAATTTGGGCAACTTCTGGTCGAGTTTCATCACTAACTAGTCTTATCTGGGCCAGAAGTGAAAGAAATATCAGTTACCAGTCTGGTTTGGATTATGCCAAGCCTCCTGTGGACCACATGTGGTCCAGATGTCAGCTTCCGTTCTGGACATGGATTATAGCAAGTATTTTGTGGGCCAGAAGTGGTCCTAATACAGGAATCCTACCTGGACATGGATTGTAGAGGTTTCCTTGTGGGCCACATGTGGCTGAGTTTTGGCAGTCAAGGTCACATTTGGACCAAAAGGTTTTTACTCTCCAGTTAATGATGGCTAAGAACACAAGGGATGACATTGAGGGGGAAGCTGTGGCTGGAAATGAACCAAAGAAACTAATGGTTAGAAGCAAAGACCAGATAAAAACAGGAAGTAAATAACAAAATACAGAAACTACAAAATAAAAGAAACAAAATTTGCCAGAAGTAAAAAAATAAAGCAGCAGAAAGAAAAAAAGGAAGTCTTGCAGTGAATCAGGGACCAAGCTAAAAAGCCCAGAAAACCATAAAAGTTGATGGTCAAGTCATTAAAAAGATGATTTCCAGTTGCCAGGCATTTAACAGACCACTCTAGTCGCACCATCGCTATGTTTAAAATCTATGTGCTCTCCTTTAACATCCTGTATCCGGGCGGAGGGACAGGAAGGCGTCTGGCTCTCTGATTGGACAGTCTGATTTGTAATCATCCAATCAGATAAAGGCATAAAGACAAGGTCAGAAATCTGAATCTGAAACTTCAGAGTTTTTGCTTTACCTCCATTAATAGATGTTTGCAAAAAGGACTTGTACTTTTGTTTAAGGCTTTATGTCGAGTCCACAGTCACGCTCCATCGTTTGCTTTCCCAAAATAAACAATATGTTGAAACAAGCGAATGAATTCATAAAGACTTTCGAGCTTGCAGTGGCTTCCATGTCTTTCAGGTTGCACAAGGTAACTATCAGACATTATAAGCGTTTATACGTTACTTGATGGTACGGCGATATTTACTGCGCTCATTCGTGGAGCTGTTGTTGCCGTGCAACAGAAACCACATCACAACCTTTAGTCATAGCCGAGTGTTGCTTTACGCACAACTGGATATCAAGACATCGGCTGTTTCGGATGCCTTCTGTGGCTCATTGTCCAAAAAAAATAACCAGAGCAAAAACAGACTTTTACTGACATGAGAGAGCTCAGAGAAGAGACAGGATGAACATGGATGATAGAGCGAGCCGAAGTGAGAAAATCTGTCAAAGTTCAGGGTTTTCTGTGTTAAAATTCTTCCTTTTCATCACTTCATCCACAACAAAACCATCTCAACCTGGTTGAACAAAACTCTGATAATGTCCACTAATTCCATATTTCATAAGTTCATTGCCTGCCCCTTTAAAAAAGGAGGATAAAACTACATATCCTAAACTCTTCAACCCATTTGGATGAGAATACCGTCACATTAAAGATGAAAGTATGGAGACATAAATCCAGACCCATAAAAAGGCCTGGAGGGTCAAACCAGGACTGAGGTTACTTATCATAAAGCTTGTCCTTCATAATTTGTTCCTGAAAGTATCCCTGAGATGAAGTATGAGCATTAGGAACGCATTATTTTCAGTTTTCTTCGGCAGACAGGCTAATCGAAACCAAAATGGAGGGAAAAGAGGCTTTTAATGACCACATTAGTTTCATTCTGTTTCCTGAAATGCAACAATGACAAAAAGTCATTTCCCTCGTTCCTACAGGGAGTCACACTGAGGAAGAAGAAGAGGAGGCCGTCTTCATGCTTCCCATCAGCAACACGTTAAACGTAGAGACGTGTCCATCTTTGAGCTGGCTGCTGCTCTAGTCCACTTTCGTCTCCATGAAAAGACCCGGTGGAGAGGAAAAAAGCAAAAAGCCCTGCAGGGATGCACTTCAAAGCTTCCCGTATCAGAGCGAGGACCAAAGCCCGTCTCCCCGGGATCCCACGTCTCCTGAGGGCGCCCCACATTTGGAGTAATTGAAGGAGATCTTGTGTTATTTTAATCCCATGCAAATCTGCCATGTCTGATTTGGACAGTAGCGACTCATGACGCGACGCTCCTTTCTTCTTCTATACGCACTTTGCAGCACCTGCCTTCCGCAGAGGAAACCATTTATGGTGTAAACTCAAAGTTATGAGGATGAAATAAGACCAGTATTCCAGTGGGGCTCATTAAATTTCCACCAGTCACCACACAAGAATGCAGTGGTGTGAGAAAGCAACCTGCTTTTACACGTCCAGCAAAAACTCTTCTCATTTACTTTCTTTTTAAAGCGCTTGTCAAGAACATAACAAATATAGCAAATAAAGTGTATTTTTTCTGTGTTTTCTGGACATAAAACTGTTCATTCGGAGCATCAACGGACTTTAGATGTTCGTTTTAAGGTTTTTTCTATATTCCCTGTAAATAAACTGGAAGCTGGAACCCAAACTTTTGTTTTTTTCTGGGTTTAATCGGATCAAACATCATCAGGAAACATTAAAGGTAAGTTAGAAAAACGATGAAGGTCATGTTGATGTGGAAATGACCTTTGTTGTCATGGTTACAGGTTACAGGAAAGTTGTGAGAGTTCGTCCAGTCACTCTTTATTTACGTTATTCTTCAACATTATCTAAAAAAATGTGAAGTTTTCATGGTTAAAAGTCAACTTTACCGACTAGACCAAGCAGACGACGGCGGATCGGCTTCAGTTTGTGATCATTTCCTCTGACTTCTGCTTGTTTTTCCCTTTGTTCGCCTCTGAAGTCACAGCAGCTGTGATTGCTGTGCAGAAGCAGAAAAGCTCATTCCCTCCTCTTTAAGAGACAGACGTGTTCGAGTGGCACAGGACTTCATCAGGACTCCCAGACCAGGTCTGGTTTCAGGTTCTTGACCTGAAGTGTGCTGCTGAATTTAAATGAAGCTTTAGGTTTAATGCTTGTAGCCAATTTTTATTTAATCAATCACTTCCTGACATTGAGAGGCGATGTGGGGGGGGGTCATTGATCGCACCTTTGACCAACTGAACTGTGGTCCGACCTTCATCTAAAAATCAATCCTGAAATAAAATGCAGTTTTCAGGTTCCTGCTTGCTTCATAACATCAAGCTCAAGATGGACTTTGTTCTCTTAGTGGCGTTTAAAGGCCCAGCCATGCTCCACGCTGACAGACCGACAGTTTTGTCAGAGCTTAGCTATCCGTCATAACGCAGGAAAAGGAGTGAAACCAGTGGAAATGCTGTTAAAATGTACGGCGGACGCACAGCGAGCGAAGGAAACAAACCAGACGGAACTTCGCTTTTCGTTCGCTGGCTCGTCTGAAACTGCAAAACACCGGTTAAAACCGCGTTTTTCAACCTCTTTTGAGCCAAAATACATTTTTTTCACAGAAAAAAATCACAAGGCACACCACAAACCTTTTAAACACCTATATTAATGATGTAAAGTCAATCGTTTCAAAGTGTCTTTCAACAGAAATCAGATTTTTTTTCTCTGTCTCTTAGGACTCTGACCCGGAGTCACATGACCTTTTTTCTCTCGACCTGCTACGATCCTAATGTCTCTCTGTTCTTATCAGTTATAAGGTAAAACTGGCTGCGTGGCTTTAGCTTGGTTCTGTCTTCTTCTTTTGTCATTAATGTTACATGTCTGTATGTCGAACCTTGGACGAGCTGGCTTGAACTCTGAATTTCCCCTCTGGGATGAATAAAGTATCTGTGATTTGATTTGATAAACACAAGTTAAAAAAGAATTTTATTATCTTTTATCAGGGCCTGTTTGAGCTGCTTTTTAGACCAATTAGGTGAAAAAGGATCATTTCTCATGGCACACCTGATGACGTGTCACGGCAGGTTGAAAAACTCTGGTTAAAAGTTACGTCCTGCAGATCAAAGCCTATGTGTTTATGCTAACCAGCGTCATCTTCATTAGCCTAGCATTAGCACCAACGTTACATCAGCGTCACATTTGACATTCATCAATATCTTTATTGGAATGTCTGTTCAACTTGTAAATCAAAAGCAGTCAATCAGCAGCAGCCTTTCCTCTCAGCGGACTCCACACCGTGTACTTACCTTGTTGGATGTTCTTGAAGTTCACCTCGATTGTGGGCGTAACTAAAGACGTTCAGGACACATTTTTGGTCCAAATCCAAGTCCGTTTGCTTCATTTGGGGAAATGTGAATGCGCCAAACGAATTCTGATTTAGATCAAAGAAGAGGTTTCGGTCCGCCTACAAACGCAGGTTTCTGTCTGTAAATACAGGAAGCGGACGACAAAAGAAGTCACTTCAGTCGGACCGAGTGTAGCGGACTATCCTGATCTGAACAAACCCTTAATTTGGCCGAGCCCCTGTCCCCGTCCCGCCCTCTGCATGCAGCGTTTATGTGCAGAGCAGATGTTGGACAGCAGAGTTTCCTATGGCGACTGCGTTTCTGTAGGTGGCAACGCAGGTTCCATGAAGACTTTCTGACACTTTGTGTTAAAACATTTAAGTTTCAGCATTTTGAAGGTGTGCTGCTTAAAATATAGTCGTGGCGCCGCGACACAGCCGAGTCAATATCGGTGAAACACTCAATCACATAGTCGATGTCCTTCAGCCTGAAGTCGTTCTAACTCAGGGGTGCCCAAAGTGGGACCTCAAGGGTCGCTGTCCTGCGGGTATCCCTGGTGTCCATTCAATGATCCAACAGCTTATGAAGTTACCATATTTTTCAGGCCAAAAGGCGCGATATCAACGATTTTCTTATATCACTTTTTTTTTCCAAATATAAGGCGCATCATGGTCCGTGATAATTCTAATGCCAATTGGCATTCATTATTTTCGTATGCACCCACACGTAGTTCAGCAAGTTAAACAGCCTTTATTACAGGCGTCACCATAGCAACACGCTAATCAGCTGGTTTTTAGACAGGTGGGAAAAAAAACAAAACGTGCTGTAGCTTGACAACGGTTGTTTATAATAAAAACTATATCGAGAACAACGTAAAATAGTTCCTAAACTTCAGCAAATTTCACTAAAAAAAAAACCCCAAAAACCATTTGCTATAAAATGTTTACAGTTGGAGACCATGGTATAAGCAGACTAAACAACTGGTATCTAAACTGTGCATTAACAAGCATTAAACCCTGCCGGTAATACACAGGTACAAGTTGCTTATTCCCTGGTCCCACACTGTAAACCAGTAACGGTTTGTTCAATTTCTCCTTTATTAGATTAATTTTCAGATGTACCTATCATTTAGTAGCTGAACCTCTAAACACATGTGTGGAGAGACAAACAGCAGCAGTTACCAGAAGTGTGACAAACCATGACTGTAAATCCCTTATTTTAGGATGAGTTTTAGACAGAGTCTTCTCTGTGAAGCGTTCCAAGTTATGGAAGTCACTCCCAACAGACCTTAAGACCATACCAAATTGTAAAAGGTTTATTTCCAGACTGAAGAACTGGATAAAGACACATCAGGCCTGCACTCACCTTTAGTATTGTAATTTTTCCATGTTGGTGGTAAAAAACAGTGGTTCTGATTGAATGTTTTGACAATGTTCTTATTTCAGACTGATTTTTATGGACAGCCTTGAATGTACTTCATTTTACATTTTGGTGTAAACATGTGTATTTGTGTTTTGTATTTATATATAAAGGCACATATGTGTAAATACTTTTACATATAGTTTACTTTGCAATGCAATGTAAACTGTGTATACTTTCTTATTGTGTAAAAGCCCAACTATGAAAATTAGCCTTGTCTGAAATGCTGCAGTATGTGTCATCATCCATGGAGCATACTCGTCCTTATCAAATAAAATAAAATAAGTAAATAAATAAGCCAAAGAACAGTACATATTAGTCCGCGAGGCTGCTGACAGCCATAATGCCCCGAAGCGATGCATTTTTGTAGCTTACCAAGGTCGTACATAAACATGTCGGCAGCTTTTTGAGCGCCGCGTACCACATAAATGGGCTTGAGGTCAATAAGCACAACCAGAATCCATCAAGGAGGCGCACTGTTGATGTTTGAGAGAATTTAAGGATTCATTAGTTTGAGTCAGGTGTGTTGGAGCAGGGAAGTCGTGCAGGATCGTGGCCCACAAGGACCAGATGGACACTCCTGAACCAAACTTCTGACTGAATAAACCATTTTAGTTTCAGTCTTTACAAAAGTCTGAAACTCCTTCTTTACCAACTTATTCTCACCAGACTGGTGTTTTATATCTAACGGTGGACTAACAGTAATTAAAATCAGCTTCTGTCAGATGAATCTTATCCTCCGTTCATGCTCCTGTAACTTCTTTTCAGTTCTTCTGTCGGAACAAAAGCAAACTTAAGAGTTTAACGTGAGTGTGCATCCAGGACGATTGTTTCTGCATCGGCGAGGAAAGACAGAAAAACTGAATCGGCTTCTGGAGCGGAAATCTTGGTGTTTTCTAATCCACGTCCAAACGCGGCACTTTTGTTCACTTAAAAACACAACAACACGAGGTTCCTTTGAGCTTCCGGCTTTGCTTGTTTGGAAGCAGACGGGCGGACCGAGGCGAGGCGTCCGCCGAGACGCCTGGCTGGAAGTTGAACTCCCAGCGCTGACGGAAACAAAGAGGAGCGGGGAAAATGGAGATGAAGAGCGGCCAGGATTGTTGTTGTGCTGACGGAGCAACAAAGTGTCGGTGAATTACATCAAACTTTAACTGTGTCGACCCCCCCCCACCTCCCCCTGGTGATCACACATTAATTCTAATTACAACCACCCACAAACATGAGCCTTCCTCTCCTCCTCCTCCTCCTCCTCCTCCTCTCCCTCTGCTTTCATAATCCTATCTGTTTAAACTCTGCACCTCCTTCTCCTGCCTCACATGATGCAGAATAACTACGGCCTTCCCTCCTCTGCTGATTGATCAGGTTGAGGAGCAGAGAAGAGGAAGCCTTCCCTCCTCTGCTGATTGATCAGGTTGAGGAGCAGAGAAGAGGAAGAGGAGGGAAAACAGAGGAAGGTTTCAGCACTTCAGCTCATTTTCCTCCATCAGCAAGTAAAAGAGAGAGAAAGGCCACTTTGATGTCCGTTTAGCATCAGGCAGCAGAAACACCTGAAACTCTGCAGCATCAGGACCGCTTGAAACGCAGAGCTCTGAACGCTGACGGGGATTAAACCCCAAGAAGAAGAAAGGATGCCGCTGAAGCAGAACAGAAGGAGCGAGGGATGAAGGGCGAGAGTCCGATACGGGGATGACGTAACTGCCTCGACTCTTATGAGCTATCATGTTCCGTCTGATGAGGCTTTCTGATGCTTCAGGGAAAACTACAGGCCGCAGGTTTGATTCTCCTTTTCAGCAGCAGAAGACCGGGTTCCCTCTTGTCAGTCAGAACTGGAAACGGAGGCTACAATTCACACAGGCTCACCAGAACTGGACAATGGAAGATGGAGAAACTGGTCTGATGAGTCTCCAGTTCAGTTCCACATTCTCATCATGATGAGATTCTCATCATGATGAGGTGGAACGGGAGATTCTCATGGTGATGTGGTGGAACGGGAGATTCTCATGGTGATGTGGTGGAACGGGAGATTCTCATCATGATGTGGTGGAACGGGAGATTCTCATGGTGATGAGGTGGAACGGGAGATTCTCATCATGATGTGGTGGAACGGGAGATTCTCATGGTGATGTGGTGGAACGGGAGATTCTCATGGTGATGAGGTGGAACGGGAGATTCTCATGGTGATGAGGTGGAACGGGAGATTCTCATCATGATGAGGTGGAACAGGAGATTCTCATCATGATGTGGTGGAACGGGAGATTCTCATGGTGATGAGGTGGAACGGGAGATTCTCATGGTGATGAGGTGGAACAGGAGATTCTCATGGTGATGTGGTGGAACGGGAGATTCTCATCATGATGTGGTGGAACGGGAGATTCTCATGGTGATGAGGTGGAACGGGAGATTCTCATCATGATGAGGTGGAACGGGAGATTCTCATCATGATGTGGTGGAACGGGAGATTCTCATGGTGATGAGGTGGAACGGGAGATTCTCATGGTGATGAGGTGGAACGGGAGATTCTCATCATGATGAGGTGGAACGGGAGATTCTCATGGTGATGTGGTGGAACAGGAGATTCTCATGGTGATGAGGTGGAACGGGAGATTCTCATCATGATGAGGTGGAACGGGAGATTCTCATGGTGATGTGGTGGAACGGGAGATTCTCATGGTGATGAGGTGGAACGGGAGATTCTCATGGTGATGAGGTGGAACGGGAGATTCTCATCATGATGAGGTGGAACGGGAGATTCTCATGGTGATGTGGTGGAACGGGAGATTCTCATGGTGATGAGGTGGAACGGGAGATTCTCATGGTGATGTGGTGGAACGGGAGATTCTCATCATGATGTGGTGGAACGGGAGATTCTCATGGTGATGTGGTGGAACGGGAGATTCTCATGGTGATGAGGTGGAACGGGAGATTCTCATGGTGATGAGGTGGAACGGGAGATTCTCATCATGATGAGGTGGAACGGGAGATTCTCATGGTGATGTGGTGGAACGGGAGATTCTCATGGTGATGAGGTGGAACGGGAGATTCTCATGGTGATGTGGTGGAACGGGAGATTCTCATCATGATGTGGTGGAACGGGAGATTCTCATGGTGATGTGGTGGAACGGGAGATTCTCATCATGATGTGGTGGAACGGGATATTCTCATCATGGTGTGGTGGAACGGGAGATTCTCATGGTGATGAGGTGGAACAGGAGATTCTCATGGTGATGTGGTGGAACGGGAGATTCTCATCATGATGTGGTGGAACGGGAGATTCTCATGGTGATGTGGTGGAACGGGAGATTCTCATCATGATGTGGTGGAACGGGATATTCTCATCATGGTGTGGTGGAACGGGAGATTCTCATCATGATGAGGTGGAACGGGAGATTCTCATCATGATGTGGTGAACGGGAGATTCTCATGGTGATGTGGTGGAACGGGAGATTCTCATGGTGATGAGGTG
This sequence comes from Telmatherina bonti, assembly GCF_933228915.1. NCBI lineage: Eukaryota > Metazoa > Chordata > Actinopteri > Atheriniformes > Telmatherinidae > Telmatherina > Telmatherina bonti. The sequence continues at coordinate 35,381,877 of NC_136616.1, forward strand.
GAACGGGAGATTCTCATCATGATGAGGTGGAACGGGAGATTCTCATGGTGATGAGGTGGAACGGGAGATTCTCATCATGATGTGGTGGAACGGGAGATTCTCATCATGATGTGGTGGAACGGGAGATTCTCATCATGATGAGGTGGAACGGGAGATTCTCATCATGATGTGGTGAACGGGAGATTCTCATGGTGATGAGGTGGAACGGGAGATTCTCATGGTGATGAGGTGGAACGGGAGATTCTCATGGTGATGTGGTGGAACGGGAGATTCTCATGGTGATGAGGTGGAACGGGAGATTCTCATGGTGATGTGGTGGAACAGGAGATTCTCATGGTGATGAGGTGGAACGGGAGATTCTCATCATGATGAGGTGGAACGGGAGATTCTCATCATGATGTGGTGGAACGGGAGATTCTCATGGTGATGAGGTGGAACAGGAGATTCTCATGGTGATGAGGTGGAACAGGAGATTCTCATGGTGATGAGGTGGAACGGGAGATTCTCATGGTGATGAGGTGGAACGGGAGATTCTCATCATGATGAGGTGGAACAGGAGATTCTCATGGTGATGTGGTGGAACGGGAGATTCTCATGGTGATGAGGTGGAACGGGAGATTCTCATGGTGATGAGGTGGAACGGGAGATTCTCATGGTGATGAGGTGGAACGGGAGATTCTCATGGTGATGAGGTGGAACGGGAGATTCTCATGGTGATGATGTGGAACAGGAGATTCTCATGGTGATGAGGTGGAACGGGAGATTCTCATGGTGATGAGGTGGAACAGGAGATTCTCATGGTGATGAGGTGGAACGGGAGATTCTCATGGTGATGAGGTGGAACGGGAGATTCTCATGGTGATGAGGTGGAACGGGAGATTCTCATCATGATGAGGTGGAACGGGAGATTCTCATGGTGATGTGGTGGAACGGGAGATTCTCATGGTGATGATGTGGAACAGGAGATTGTCATGGTGATGAGGTGGAACGGGAGATTCTCATGGTGATGAGGTGGAACGGGAGATTCTCATGGTGATGAGGTGGAACAGGAGATTCTCATGGTGATGAGGTGGAACGGGAGATTCTCATGGTGATGAGGTGGAACGGGAGATTCTCATCATGATGTGGTGGAACGGGAGATTCTCATGGTGATGAGGCGGAACGGGAGATTCTCATGGTGATGAGGTGGAACGGGAGATTCTCATGGTGATGAGGTGGAACAGGAGATTCTCATGGTGATGAGCTGAAACGGGAGATTCTCATGGTGATGAGGTGGAACAGGAGATTCTCATGGTGATGTGGTGGAACGGGAGATTCTCATGGTGATGATGTGGAACAGGAGATTGTCATGGTGATGAGGTGGAACGGGAGATTCTCATGGTGATGAGGTGGAACGGGAGATTCTCATGGTGATGAGGTGGAACAGGAGATTCTCATGGTGATGAGGTGGAACGGGAGATTCTCATGGTGATGTGGTGGAACGGGAGATTCTCATGGTGATGATGTGGAACAGGAGATTCTCATGGTGATGAGGTGGAACGGGAGATTCTCATCATGATGAGGTGGAACGGGAGATTCTCATGGTGATGAGGTGGAACGGGAGATTCTCATGGTGATGAGGTGGAACGGGAGATTCTCATCATGATGTGGTGGAACGGGAGATTCTCATCATGATGAGGTGGAACAGGAGATTGTCATGGTGATGAGGTGGAACGGGAGATTCTCATGGTGATGAGGTGGAACGGGAGATTCTCATCATGATGAGGTGGAACGGGAGATTCTCATGGTGATGAGGTGGAACGGGAGATTCTCATGGTGATGTGGTGTAACGGGAGATTCTCATGGTGATGAGGTGGAACGGGAGATTCTCATGGTGATGAGGTGGAACGGGAGATTCTCATGGTGATGAGGTGGAACGGGAGATTCTCATCATGATGAGGTGGAACAGGAGATTCTCATGGTGATGAGGTGGAACGGGAGCTTCTCATCATGAGGAGGTGGAACGGGAGATTCTCATCATGATGTGGTGGAACGGGAGATTCTCATGGTGATGAGGTGGAACGGGAGATTCTCATGGTGATGAGGTGGAACGGGAGATTCTCATCATGATGAGGTGGAATGGGAGATTCTCATGGTGATGAGGTGGAACGGGAGATTCTCATGGTGATGAGGTGGAACGGGAGATTCTCATCATGATGAGGTGGAACGGGAGATTCTCATGGTGATGAGGTGGAACGGGAGATTCTCATCATGATGAGGTGGAACGGGAGATTCTCATCATGATGAGGTGGAACGGGAGATTCTCATGGTGATGAGGTGGAACGGGAGATTCTCATGGTGATGAGGTGGAACGGGAGATTCTCATCATGATGAGGTGGAACAGGAGATTCTCATGGTGATGTGGGGGAACGGGAGTAAAAATTGGAATAACCAGGTTTTAGAAGTTGGACCTTATGATGTGAACTGTGAGTTTTTCTCTATGAAGTGTAATTCTGACACAGTTTGACACACATGAAGACTTTTATGGACACTGACTGCTGGATACACCACATCTTTGTCTGATCAACGTTCTTCTAAATGGCAGCATAGAAGATGTGTCCACTGTCTTTCTGTCCATCTGGGTTGAGCAGTTGTGCAGAGGGACGGTTTAGTTAAAATGGTTCTTGGTGGTTCCAGAGTCCATATAGTCGTCGCAACTAAAGTTTACCCACCCGCTGGAAAACGGTATGGTTGCCATGGAAATGCAATAGACGTTCCTGAACCAAACAGTCAGACCTCTTGGTGAAAACGGGGCTGTTGGACTCCCGAACAAAGGGTCTTAAAACGTAGCAGGGTTTGGGTCTCGTCCCTGTTTTTTTCTGTGGAAACGTATAAGAAAATAGATCCTGTCCTGATCTGGAACGTCAGTGGAAACGCGGGTTTTGTTACGACATCTCGCCTCCTACCAAACAACCTGCAGCAACCATGATGCCAGCTTCACTTTTCTGGTTCTGGAGGAATCAAGCACCACTAGAAGCTCCTCTGTCAGACCTGTCTCCAACCTGCACCCTGCCTTAGACTCACCTAAACACCATTTCTCTTTGCTTGAAATATATTTATTTATAAAAATGGAGTCATAAAGAAACATGAAGTTGATACTAACAAGTCTCTCCATTAAATATTCTGTTTGGGTTCAGATGAACTTATAAAAATGTACATTTACTTTTTGGTCAATAAACAACTAAACTAACACAAAGAACAAAGTTTTAACAAAGACATTTAAATAAACTTTGTGCACATCCTGAACATTTTCCATCAACTCATTTCAGCCCCTTTTTCCTGCTTTCTTCTTCCTCTTTCGGGCAGGCGGAGCCTAAAACATGGAAATCTTCTCCATTAGCTGCAGGTACATGGTGCTAATATGGAACGTCCCTCCAGACAAAAGCCTGTTTTTTAATTTGAAAGGAAACAACTGAACCAAACTGGATAAATTCACCTTATTGGATGTTGCATGTTGAACTGTAACTGTGGCTACCAGAAGAGAGAAATAGTCGAAACAGGAAGAGAAAAAAGGGTTTGAATCATCAGGAAATAGTTCACGTTCAGTTGCAGCTCATCGGAAGAAGGAGGAAGAAGCCAAGCAGCTCGAACAGATAAAAGCATAAAACAGACCAAGGAAACAAATCTGAACTTTAGGTTGTGAAGTCCGAATAAAAAGTCAATCCTGCCTTTTATTTCTTCACACTCCTCCTCTTCCATCCTGCTGCTGATGAAGACCTCCGGCAACATGGCGTCCTCTTCATATGACTTGGTAATCGCCCGTAGAGACGCCATCTGGACAAGGCAGAGATGGGATCCAGAATCAGGTGATGAAGATCAGATTCACTTCACATATTGTCATATTATATAAATAATCACTTCACCTTCTAATCAATACAGTTCATGTGTTCGCTTCTGTTGACAGATAATCAATATATTTCAGTAGATCTCTGATCCTCCCATCATGTTTACCGATGAGCTGAATTATAAACTTACTTAAACAAATATAAATAGAAATCCAGCAAAAGAAGCAAAAACGCGTTGAGGGCCAGGATCTGGGAAGGATCCATTTCTCCATCAGACCCGTTGAGGGCCAGGATCTGGGAAGGATCCATCCTCCATCAGACCCGTTGAGGGCCAGGATCTGGGAAGGATCCATCCTCCATCAGACCCGTTGAGGGCCAGGATCTGGGAAGGATCCATCCTCCATCAGACCCGTTGAGGGCCAGGATCTGGGAAGGATCCATCCTCCATCAGACCCGTTGAGGGCCAGGATCTGGGAAGGATCTATCCTCCATCAGACCCCTTGAGGGCCAGGATCTGGGAAGGATCCATCCTCCATCAGACCCGTTGAGGGCCAGGATCTGGGAAGGATCCATCCTGCCATCAGACCCGTTGAGGGCCAGGATCTGGGAAGGATCCATCCTCCATCAGACCCGTTGAGGGCCAGGATCTGGGAAGGATCCATCCTCCATCAGACCCGTTGAGGGCCAGGATCTGGGAAGGATCCATTTCTCCATCAGACCCGTTGAGGGCCAGCATCTGGGAAGGATCCATCCTCCATCAGACCCATTGAGGGCCAGCATCTGGGAAGGATCCATCCTCCATCAGACCCGTTGAGGGCCAGGATCTGGGAAGGATCCATCCTGCCATCAGACCCGTTGAGGGCCAGGATCTGGGAAGGATCCATCCTCCATCAGACCCGTTGAGGGCCAGGATCTGGGAAGGATCCATCCTGCCATCAGACCCGTTGAGGGCCAGGATCTGGGAAGGATCCATCCTCCATCAGACCCGTTGAGGGCCAGGATCTGGGAAGGATCCATTTCTCCATCAGACCCGTTGAGGGCCAGGATCTGGGAAGGATCCATCTTCCATCAGACCCGTTGAGGGCCAGGATCTGGGAAGGATCCATTTCTCCATCAGACCCGTTGAGGGCCAGGATCTGGGAAGGATCCATCCTGCCATCAGACCCGTTGAGGGCCAGGATCTGGGAAGGATCCATTTCTCCATCAGACCCGTTGAGGGCCAGGATCTGGGAAGGATCCATCTTCCATCAGACCCGTTGAGGGCCAGGATCTGGGAAGGATCCATTTCTCCATCAGACCCGTTGAGGGCCAGGATCTGGGAAGGATCCATCCTGCCATCAGACCCGTTGAGGGCCAGGATCTGGGAAGGATCCATTTCTCCATCAGACCCGTTGAGGGCCAGGATCTGGGAAGGATCCATCCTGCCATCAGACCCGTTGAGGGCCAGGATCTGGCCAAGGATCCATTCTCCATCAGACCCGTTGAGGGCCAGGATCTGGGAAGGATCCATCCTCCATCAGACCCGTTGAGGGCCAGGATCTGGGAAGGATCCATCCTGCCATCAGACCCGTTGAGGGCCAGGATCTGGGAAGGATCCATCCTCCATCAGACCCGTTGAGGGCCAGGATCTGGGAAGGATCCATTTCTCCATCAGACCCGTTGAGGGCCAGGATCTGGGAAGGATCCATCCTCCATCAGACCCATTGAGGGCCAGGATCTGGGAAGGATCCATTTCTCCATCAGACCCGTTGAGGGCCAGGATCTGGGAAGGATCCATTTCTCCATCAGACCCATTGAGGGCCAGGATCTGGGAAGGATCCATCCTGCCATCAGACCCGTTGAGGGCCAGGATCTGGGAAGGATCCATTTCTCCATCAGACCCGTTGAGGGCCAGGATCTGGGAAGGATCCATTTCTCCATCAGACCCGTTGAGGGCCAGGATCTGGGAAGGATCCATTTCTCCATCAGACCCGTTGAGGGCCAGGATCTGGGAAGGATCCATTTCTCCATCAGACCCGTTGAGGGCCAGGATCTGGGAAGGATCCATCCTGCCATCAGACCCGTTGAGGGCCAGGATCTGGGAAGGATCCATTTCTCCATCAGACCCGTTGAGGGCCAGGATCTGGGAAGGATCCATTTCTCCATCAGACCCGTTGAGGGCCAGGATCTGGGAAGGATCCATTTCTCCATCAGACCCGTTGAGGGCCAGCATCTGGGAAGGATCCATCCTCCATCAGACCCATTGAGGGCCAGGATCTGGGAAGGATCCATCCTGCCATCAGACCCGTTGAGGGCCAGGATCTGGGAAGGATCCATTTCTCCATCAGACCCGTTGAGGGCCAGGATCTGGGAAGGATCCATCCTCCATCAGACCCGTTGAGGGCCAGGATCTGGGACGGATCCATCCTCCATCAGACCAGTTCTTGTGTCATGTGACATACGTTAGCCTTTTCTGGCCTCTTGACGACCATGTTTCCATCGAGACCATTTCTGATGACGTTTCAGCCAACAGTGGATAGATCAAGTGAAGGTCCAGATGCATCTCGAAGGTCCTGGTTCAGGTATTTGCTGGATTTGTTACTATTTCTTCAAGGAAACTTTCAGATCCAGTTCATCTGGAGACAATACCGGTTCATCCCTTGAGTTTGGAGCCTTCTTCATGCTTAGATGATTGACAGGTCAGCGTTTAAGCAACACTACGTAACTTTCCAACCTGACGATTCTGTGTTTTGGACTCTTTTTACAGCACAGTTACCCTAACCCTAACCCCCCGATGTCAGACAAGAGTCAAGATGAGACTGACTTCTACTGGCTAGAGAGATCTCAGAGAAGGGACACGATGCAACATGGATTAGCCGTTGTTGGAATCTGCCAAACCCTGGTCCGTCTGTGGATAGTCTGGTTTGTTTGGAGTCATGTGATCAGACTCACACCTGGTTTGGTTGGAGGATTTGGGTTTGGTTGCAAGTGAACCCCGATGTCGTACAGTCACAACGTGAAAGCAAAGAGACCCTCCAGTCAACCAAACAGAGGAAGTAGAGCAACATACTGGAAAACTCATTGCTTGTTCTTCTGCTCATACTGGACAAACTGGTGAAAACCCAAAGTAAAAAGGGACGAGAGAGAGGAAAATAAAACCAAACCAATGAAGATGCCACAGAAATGGCTCTTCTGACAATGGTACAAGGACTAAAAACAAGCAAAAAAAAAAAAAAAGCAGAAAATTTACAAAAAAAAAAAAAGGAAAAGAACCTGTTAAAGCTGGAAAACTGTTGATAAAATTCACTTTAGGAGATTAGAAGTAAAAATGGAAATAAAACACAAAGAAAGAGCTGGATCGAGACGAGAGGAAAAGTACTGGCAGCTTGGTGACCAAAACGTCTGCTTCCAATTCCAAACTTTCTGCTTCAGGTTTTTATCTCAAATGAAAATGATTTACGGTAAACATGGTGGCGGGTGGTTGGTCGGGAAGATGTCATTAAAAAAAGCTCGATGAAGTCTGATCAGAAAGGTTGGAAACATCTGTGACGTATCTGTTGGACATGGATGCCTCACCGTCAACACGACTCCTGAGGGAAATGAGTTGTTCCTGTAGCTGCTAAATGCACCGTCATGTTGACTGGCTGGTCTCAGAGCAGCTGCTGTTCACAAGCGTTTTACAGCTGCTCGCCGTGGCTGGATGCAATGTGCCGAGAGCTGCCAGACGACTTCCGCTGGGATCTTTAAACACTCACTTTCTCACATTTTCATCCTTTTTTCAGCCCAAAGTTTCTTCATGTAAAGACTCCGAGTCTCACCTTCAGTAGAAAGGCGACAGGGGGCTGATGTAGAGGCGCTGAGCTTGGGAGGCGCTGGGGGAGAAGGTGGAGTGGGACGACAGGGTGGAGAGGGGGAAAGGGAAGGGGGACGGCGCAGGAGGAGGAGGAGGAGGAGGAGGAGGAGGAGGGAGGCAGGAGGTGAAGGCCGGTCCGCTGTATGTCAGGACACCATCATCGGATGAAGACATGGCGAGCGGAGAAGGCGGGCTGTTGGGGGAGTCGCCTGAAGCGCCCGTCAAGATGGACAAATCTGGAAGAGGAGGAAGAACTGATCGGTATTAAGTGGAAATAATCGACTCCTTTTCGGAGCCAATCAGGTCATTTTACTCCCACCCCGTCTCTCCAGCAGCCCCCAAACCGGGGGTCCCCAGATGTTTTCAGGCAGGTCGCCAGATCTTTGTAAAACAACATTTTATAAGGTTGTTAAAATTAACACGCTAACACTATCACATGTTCGCCTGGGAGTCATGGCACAAAAAGTTTGGGAACTACTTTACGACAGATCAGTGGGCGGCCATGTTTCTACAGTCATCTGACAGACGCTTTAATCCACAGCGATTTACACGAGAGAAGTTACTAACTGCAGAAAACAAGCCCGACATGCATGTCTTGTTTCGCTGCCCACAGGGAAGTTGGGGAGTATTAAGAGCCTTGCTTAGGGTTCACATTAAAGTTCCGTTTATGCTCCTTTACGTACGTAAACACGAACATCCATTTAGAATGTTGTCGTATTTGGCCGCCCTGACACTCCCGTGTGTCTTTCACGTTGCCATAGTTACGTCAGTTCATCCATTAGCATCAGCGCTGAGTTCAGAGTTCACCTCCATGTTTTGATCCCAGCTGGTCGCTCTAATTTATTGCTGTAAAGTTGTTTACAAGTCTAAACAAACACCAGAAGAAGAATAAAATCCCAAAGTTCGCCTGCGTCTTTTCTGGATGCGTATTATTTGATGGTTTCTGCGCCGTGTTCTTCTTGTTCCTCTTCTTCTGTGGTTTTAGTGCTATTGCTGGCTGTGTGTCAACTGTACAACTCCATCACTAATCCCACCAGTTTTTGGTCACATTTACTCTGTTTTTTACCTAAACAGACAATATTTAAGTCCAGACACACAATTCTGATGAAGAGATTAAATGTAAATCAGTAGAAGGAAAGATTTAGCTTATTTTAGCTCTAAGAAGCTACAACTTTAGTCTTCATGTTGTTGTTTTTTTCTAATTGAAATTTTTGCTTCGAATAAAAATTTTCCGAAACCAAATTCTGGTTTGCATTAATTTAGATAATGATGAAAAGGAAATCATTAAAAAGTATTAAAATCTGCTGCTTGAGAGGAACGCTAATGTAAAACTGCAGCGCACCAGTGCAACCAGTAGAGGTGCTATCGAGCTGATTCGTAGGCGGATCTGGGAACGGCTTCACATCCAAGTGAAGCGTGTTCTTGTTTGCAAAGTCGGAAAAGTCAGATTGCTGGCGCCAGGAAACTCCTTGTTTCGCTTGTTCTGTCAGTTTACGCAGAATTCTTAGCATTATGTTACGTCTATTGGAGCTGAAATGTATCCAATGGTGAAATCAGGAAAACAGGACTTCTGATTTATAGCATGGTGCAAAGTATTTGTGATTTAGTCAAATTATAATATTCATGAAAAAAAAAAAACAAAACTGAATATAAAATCCAAGGAGTTACAGACCAGAACGAAGGAAAATTTCTTATTTTTGCCATTTTCAGTTGTTAGACGGTAAACAGGCTAACCATGTTAGCTACTGTTGCTGTTAGCAGCAAACATGGCATTATTTAGTGGCGTTGATACGTCTCAGGTACATAAACCGATTATAAATTCATTCCCATTGACTGAAGGGTTGAACCTGCTTTGTGACCTTCGTTAAACCTCTATTCAGTCTTCGTTTGCCCCCGAAATGGTTGAAATTCTTTGTGGTGAAACTAATTCCACTTCACTATTCAGCCCCCGTATAATGAGACATTACCTGTTTGGTGGTCGGACCCGGCAAAGCATGAAGGACATTTCATCCAGCTGGTTGGAGTTGCATCAAATCAGCTGGACGAGCAGGTGGTTGTTACACGAGCGATCTAAAAGTCTCTGCTATCATATGTTTTCATTTCGTCTGCGTTTAAAGACCACCGACATCAGGGGCAATATTTTCAGCGTTGGAAGGAGTCCAAATAATCCACGACACTGAACGTATGTCTTAACATCGCCGCTGAGGTCCTTAACTCATCTCCGTCACACACAGTTTGTCATTTCATGACAAAATCCAATTATTGGTTAAAAGTATTGATCACAGCTGATGTCAGCTGGATACAATGTTAGGGTTAGCTCAGCCAAAAGTAAATATAAAAAAAATTACCTAATCTGCTTCGACATGGGTCAGATATGAAAGTATTAATCTAGAATTTGGCCAGTCCCGCCCACAGCGACCAGTTGAGCTGACCTAGCACCAGGACTGGATACATATCTGATCTTTGCCAAAGCCAACTGGGTCTGAACGGTTATTTTAATCAACTTTTACGTCACAATTCTGCGCCGGAGGAGACAGGACACGGTAGCATCGATGGAAACGACACATTTAACAGTTACTACCTGTTTTTAGCTCTGACTGCACGTCTTCCTTTATGTTTCGGTGTTCCCACCACCGCTGTTGGGTTTTCTGTCAGCATGCGACGAAGGGATTTTTAACTACGCTGCAGTCATGATGTGATATCGGTTAAATTAAACGTGATTAAAAACAAATGAAATGTTTGTGAAGAGGTTTGGACACCATTCATAACGATGAACACACAGCAGAAAGTCGGATTACTTCTGTTTAATTCTTTACTTCTGTTTACTTTGTTGTCTTCTATATAATAGTCATTTTTACTGACGTACCATTGCTGTGTTTTACTCCAACATGAGCTAGGAGGGAAAGATGGTGTGTGTATGTGTGTGCTTTCTACTGGATTATATTATTAATATGGATGATTAAAGATTGTTATATACACTTTTTGTCTTTTCTGGGGTGAAAAGTGACGTTTCCTCTCCACATTTTCATTTTACGGTCACGTTTTCCTGACATGGGAGCTGATTTTTAAAAAAAATAGTTTTAATCTAAAAGTGTCATAATTTAAACAAGAAGTTGCCTCAGTCTCATGTATAAGAGATGATGATGAATCTGCAGCAACAGGAAGGAGGCGAAACCGACGGAGGGTAAGAAGGATGTCTTCTTATTGGCCGGCTCCAATGCAGACGTTCGGCTTCCTGTGGAGCGAGCGGCAAAGGAAACATGAAAGCATCCGTGGCAGGATGGACTTCCAGCGGCTCGGCTCTGCCTGCTTCTCTCCTCGCTCCGTCAACAGAGCAGATTGTGTTCATCAGAAACAGTTTTAATTGTGTTCGTTTGAGACATTAGAGTCAGTCGGGTGAAATCTTTTAACTCCGAGCTTCATTCAGCTTCTGTCAGGACTTCTCCCCGTCTCCTCCAAGCAGCTGGACTGATGCGGCGCTCGAGCAGCACGCGTTTAGTTCAACTGTCGGAGGGACAAACGCTGGAAGACATCCAGTCTGAGATGCGGCGTGACGGTGTCACATTTTCAGGTAAAATGCTGCAGAAAGGAGCTAAAATGTGTGAAAACTACAGATAATAATGACTCGTATGAACACCCTGATCCAGGCGCTCCTCGGGTTACGCGGTTCTCCATTTACAGCGTTTCCACTTTAAGACGCTCATTAGATAAATGTAATAAAAAATGGAGCAAGTTTCAAAGTTGTGAGGTTCAGTAAAAGCTCTCACGACGTGTTACGAGCACCTGTGAAAGAACCACACCTGATCTCCATTCTGGATGAAAGTGCAAGCTCCGCCCCCCCGATCCAGGAGTGGTTACTGTGGACACACCTTCGACGGCCCCTCTTCTTATTGGTTCACAGAGTGCCAAACCAGGAAATAAAAGGACACTGCTGCACTTCGGCTGGAGGGGGAAGCAGCTGTCTGTTTCTGGTGGTTGTCCCCCTCAACTTGGGTTTTGTGTTGGACATTTTGCGTGATGTTTACTTTTATGGGATTCCTTTGAGACCTATGTCTGTGGTGAACTTTAATAACATTGTTTTGGTTTTCATGACAGGACATTCCTGTGTGTGAACCTTATGAATTTATTTGGGATTCAGACTTCTGTTTTGTTTGTTTTCTTGTGGTCTTACCCTGGTTGGGTTCATCAGACCTAGAGTGTGCATTGGCAGTCCTTTTCTCTGTCTGTTCAACATCCAACTAGCATGTTGCTACATGCTTAGCTACATTGTGTTAGCTACCCAGGGGTATAAAATAAAATGCCTTCCTTTTGCATCCATGGTGTCCGTCGTACTTTGTTGCGCCAACCCTCATAACGGGTCGTAACACAACACCTCAGTGTGTAATATTATTTTATCTTGATTAAAATGTCTATTCTAATTGCCATTACTGTTTTTCCATTAATATGATGTAAAATATGTGTATTTAGATATTTATTTAGTGACCATGGGGGCATTAAGGGGGTGTTTAAGGGTAAATATCCAACTTGAGTGGAATTGTGGCGTAGGAACAGAACTCGTTCGTAAACCGAGGACCGGCTCAATACTGAAATATCGTGATGTTTGGGGTGATTTTATATCGTATGGAGGTTTTTATACATATTAATTTACTAAAAGCCATGAATCCTTCTTGTGTTGCATTTAAAAGAATCTGAAACTTTCATTTTTTATTTACATTAATGTGAATAAAAACAGCTATTCAGCACCAAGCGAATTTTCATTTCATTTGTAGAAATATTAAAGTTACATCTATCTGAGCCGGGTTCTGCCAGAGGTTTTCTTCATGTTAAAGGGGAGTTTTTTCCTTCCCACTGTCGCCGCGTGCAGCTCAGGATGGAGGATTGGATCCAAGTCATGACTCGATGCAATCAGTTGGTTTCTATTACAGGATATGTATGAAGTGGCTTGAAATGATGTATGTGTAAAGTTTCCTGAGACAACAATGTACAAATAAAGCTGAATTGAACTGAACAAAAACAGCTAATTCAAAAAGAAAAAAGGTTTTTACATTCTCATAAGGTAAGAGGTTTTCAGACATGTCCATGCACACGTGACCAAAACATCGCTGTTCCTTTATAAGCTTGTTACGGACATTATCAGTCAAGACGTGGAAAGTTTTGTAATATAAACGACGAGCCTTCGCATCATATTTAACATCGTCTTCGTCAACATCGCTCTGCCGACAGACGGTGTTATGAATGTATTTCTTCTTTCCGTCATTTCTGATGACTTCTCTGATATTTCCCAAATATTACTCCAGAAATTTGTCGTTCGGAGTAACTGACTGAAATCTCTGAGCAATCCATGTGTTTGGCAGGAGCCGAAAGCTTGTCAGGCGTAGCAACAGCAACCATGGGGGCGGAGCTTAGCGATCTTTGTTAAAAATGTCGCTTTTATTGCGATAAACTGTGACGGAATGTGGATTTATGACAGATTGAACCAAAAATCTGAAGGTGTTTCCATATAAAATGAATGCAGGACTAGAACATGGGCTGGAAACCACCTCCTCCGTGGAGGCCTGTGGTCTCTGAGTGTTTCTACGTCTTCCTGAACGGGACCGTTGGACGTTGCTTTTATACGTAAAACGAGGAGTTCTCATGATGTAAATCCATTTGTGCAGTTTTAATGTAAATAAAGTTTGATTTGATGTGATGGTAAGTGGACGAGTCGGGTCTCTGCGTGTTTTAGAGGCTTCCGTAACTATCAGGCTTGTAAACAACGTAAACAGTCCATTAATCTGAAGGAGGTGAAGGAGCTGGAAGCAGCTACAACATGGCGGGCAGGCGTCCCCGAGGACCCGGAGCTCGTCGAGCTGCAGCGGAGGAGTGGAATTAAACATGAGATGATGATTTATTTCCACTTCCAGGTGAAGAAAAGTTTATTGTGGACATCTTAGGAATCAGTCTTTGCATACTAAAGCTTCACTTTGGATTCCTGACATCATCGGAACGAGCTGAACAGACTGATAACCGGCGTCGCCGGCGGTAACACGCTTTACTAATAACTCTGATGATCCTCATGCTCTCCAGCTGCCTGCTGTCACTCTGCAGCTTGTTTCTAAGTCTCTGACTTTGAGCAGAACTCCTGAAAGGTGCAGCGTGTTGTTGGCGACAGCGGGGACGCCGTTGGCTCCAGGTGGCGGCGGTCCAGGCTCTGACAGCTGCTGCGACGCGCTCAGACAACGCACGGCACGGCGCGGCTGCCAAACACGACGCCTCGCTGTCATTTCTGCTCTCCGCTCAAACCAGGAGAGTCCAGCCGGCGTTCAGATGACCCCTGCAGGGTCCTGAACGCTGCAAATCAAAGCGTGCGGCTTGTTTCATCCCAGTTCAGCCCGTCTGAACGACGTTGTTCCAAAGAGAGGAAGAGGAGGACGCGGCCTGAACTCAGTCAGATTATCACCTCGTTATAAATGTGACCCCCCCTCCCTGCTGCTTCTACCTGTCTGATGAAGATGACTGATGAAGCATGAATCTGTCCGTGGAATAAAACGACATAATGGACGGTGCGTGGCGTCGACGCTGCAGGATCTAAATTAAATTAAATTCAGCAGTGTTTCATGGGTGTGTGTAACTCTGATGGACAGCTTAGCCTTTCCCTGATCTACTGAAGGTTTCCAGCGTTTCTATCCGTCCAGGAGGTTTACAGTCCGGACACAACATGTTGATTCCCAGACTCCACCAGGCCTCTTCAAATGGCGGCCCGCAGGCCACATGTGGCCCAGAACCAACATGTGGCCCAGCTTGTGTTAAAGAATTAATATAAGATGTATATATAATAATATAATATATAATATATATTAATATATATATTTATAATATAATATATAATAATAGTAATATATAATAATAATAATAATAATAATATAAAATAATATAATATAATAATAATAAAATATTAATATAAGATTAATCAAGAACCTTCAGTCATTCCTACGCTGATTAAGTCGCCTACAATCCTACAGTTGTGCAGACCATGAATGCAACACCTGGTTGCCTAGCAACATTAACCGCAGTGTGTTGTTGTGTTTTGAAGTTGTAAGAGTAGCACTAGCAAGCATGTCGCTCTCCGTCCCTAAAAACAGCAGATTTAACCCGTCTGGACTGATAAGTATTTGTTTATTTGCCGTCACATCGGAGCACCAAACCGATGTGTTTAATATGTAATGAGTGTGTGTCGGTGTGTAAAGATTATAATGTTATAACGAGGTGCCACATGGAGGAGTTTAGTTGGATATGTGATTTTTATGTTCAAAGTCAGGAGAAAAACAGGCTCTGACTGGATTATTTTATTATTTTAGTTTATTTTGTGCATTCGTCCTTGTCATGTGGGAATGGATTTAAAATGGAAAAATGAATAAACTACTCATTTTTCAAAATGTAAATGTCTTTTTTTATTTATTTACTTTTACTGATTTATTTCCCCGTACTTTATTTACTTTTATTTTACTTTATTAGAAAATCTGGCCCACCTGAACATCTAACTGAGCAGCCCTGCTCTACACGGTACGTCTATAATAACGATGACGCTGAGAAAACGCTGTTTTAACCTGAAAACGATGACAAAGCCACTTCCTGCCAAACCTCCCACCAACCAGACCTTAAATTGGTCTGACTGAAGCGGTCTTACGTCTAACCCAACGTTAGACATCTTCTGGTCAGTGTGCTGTGGTTTATTATTGGTTTTACTTACTATTCATTCAGTTTGTACGACATTCCTTGTGTGACCTGTTGTTTTATTGTGTTGTTTGTTTGCATTTGAACGGTTTTATTCTGTTTTTATTTTGGCTGATTGAGTACAGCACTTTGTCTGGACTCTGGTTGTTTTAAAGGGCTTTATAAATAAAGTTGAGTTGAGTTGAGTGATGTCCGATGTTCAGGATATAAATGTTCAGCAGATTGAAGCAGAGAGCTTCACGGCTTTGATCCAATTTGCCGACACACATATCATCATCATCACACCAAAGTCAAATCAAGCCAAAACTTCACAGGATTTTATTGACTCGTGTCACATTTCTGCACCATTACAGTCGAATCATCTTGAAATGAAATGGATGATGGACCAGAGCTGGATATGTGAACCCAAGTTTCTGAGCAACAAGAATGAAGGAAGTTCTGGAGGAAAAGGGGTCCAACCCGGTGGTAGAAGGTGGACCTGATCCTGTGTCGCTGGTCGAAACTAAGGACTAAGGCTTGGTTTTGGGGCTGCATCCCAAACGTCTTCTTGGCTTTATTCCAGCCATAGAGGATCATTATTTTCCTGCTTTTCTCATCACTTGTTGATCTTTGGCTGCTCCTGATTGGACGTTATCATCAGTTCAAGCTCTCTGATTGGTGGAAAGTCTGACAGGAAGTGTCTTCATCAATATTTCCAGGTCGCTTAGCAACACAGTGGTGATATCAATCTTTTTTTGGGATGGAAATTTGACAAATAATGGTGTTATGATGGATCTTTTACCATCTAGAGTCTCTGAATAAGCACTACATGTTGTGTCTGGATTGTAAACCTCCTGGACGGATAGAAAACGCTGCAAAACCTCCGTAGACCAGCTGGAGGGTCACATGACTATCCCAGTTCAGAGACATGGTTTTTCCTTTACCTTACTTTAATGTCACAATAAAAAAACTGCAAATGGAAACACCAACATTTTATAGAGAAAGGCATTTATAAGGAGCTTTTTCAGACTTGATATAGAAGTATATTGGAAAAGTGTGATGGAAACACTTTCTTCATATTTAAGCTTGAAGGTTAAGAGGCTGAAGAGTGTCTGGAAATGATGAGTGTGTGGAGGAGTACCCAGGTTCCACAGAGCCGTCTGTGCAGCCACCTCCTTGGCTTCGTCCAGCAGCACACACAGCTTGTCGGGGATGTAGGTGCTTCGTGTGGACGGCAGCACCACCTGGACACACACACACAGGCTGCAGTCTACACACTGGTTTCTGTTGATTTCAGATTTTAAACCAGGATCTTCTTTTCTTTTTTAACCCCGTCCTGTCCAACATCCTGACACATTTACTCCTCCAAGAGGGGCCAATGGACATGAGGCTCCGCTTGGTTCTTTATTCTTTATTTTATTATTTATTTTATAAGTTTGTTATTTCAGCTTGAAAAAATTAATAATTTTAAATTTTAAAAAAATTTTAAATTAAAAAATTCAAAGATTAAATATTTTGACAAATTAAAAAATAAACCTAAAATTTGAAATATAAATAAATATAAAAAATATATAAATCTAATTTTTATATATATTCTATATAAATATAAAAAACATAAAAAAGACTCAAAATTTTAAAATTTAAAATTTGAAAAATGTAAAAAAATTTAAAATTTTGAAAAATTAAAAAATTAAAAACCAAAAATTTGAAAATTTAGAAAACTAAAAACAAACAAAACCAAAAAAAAATTAAACTTAAACAAAAACAAAAAAAAATTTAACTTAAAAAAAAAAATAAATAAATTTAAAAAAACTACAAATTTAAAAATTTAAAAATTTAAAAAATTAAAAGAACAGCAACAAAAACAAAAGAAAAACCTGATCCTCTACCAAACCCGTTACTGGTTTCTGTTTAAAGCCATCCAACGGAATGAAAAGGAAGGTCTAACTGCAGCTGTCAGGCCGACAGACGACGATGTTGACATGAAACGTACAGCGGAGGGGGAAAGGTAACGCCGAGGTCGTGCTGACATTTAAAATGACTGACGACAGTTTAGGTCAGAAATATCTGAAATGTGCAGTCAGAGAGGAAAGAAACGCCGCCAGGACAAGTCTGAGCTCTGGTGACTGGAAGGAAAGCGGGGACAAGTGACAGACTGGTGGTTGTGGTGTGACTGGGTCATGGTGGGTGCATGTCGACCTTGTAGAGGAGCAGCAGCTTCCCGTCCTGTCCCGGCGTGGAGTACAGGTGGTACTCAGGAGGCGACCAGTAGTTCTTCCGGCAGCGATACTCCAGCAGACTGGTGGCGGAGTTGATCTGGCTCTGCTTCAGCGCCAGCAGGCTGGTGGGGGTGAGGGAGGTGCAGGGCAGCAGGGGGAACACGCTCTGGTCCAGGTCTTCTGACAACACACACAGTCCCCCATCAGACACGGTTTCTCCAACCAGCATCACCGAGGTAAAGAAGTAGAATAAAACCACAGCAGGTGGAGCTGAAGGTCAACATGAAGGCCTGAAGGGAAACTTTTATCAGATGGAGACGGCGTGTAAACAGAAACAAGAGAGCGATAAACAACAAACGACTGCGAGCGGCTTCCAAGCATCTGGGAAGCTGGCGGCTGCTGGAAGACCTTCAATCCCGACACCCAAGCTGCTTTTCTTCACACTTTTTACCCTGTTTACTTTTACCTCATTATCTTTCTGAGGCTGTTTACAAAAGCAGGACTGCTCAGCTTAGAAAGCCAGGATCAGAGGGTTTATTATGGCGGATGAAGATAAATTCTAGCAGGTTTCTGGATCCTTATATTTAAGAAATCTCACTTTTCTGGCTTTAGGTGCTTATTTATTTAATAATCCTTGGCATAAATTCATTTCTGATGATGGCTTTGTGAAGCGGTCCTGATCAACTGAATGACACAGAGTCAGCTTATTTAACCCTTTCAGACATTAGATAATGTGAGGAGGCCGTGACATGTCTGCGTCCAGACATCTGGACCACTAGGGAGTCAGACACCATGGTGCCATCAGGGAGATTATAACCTTTCACCTTTAGAACAACAACAGACCATTCTTTGTCTAGAACAACATAGATTTAAGACATGCTAGAAACTTCTGCTATGTCTGAACTTTCTCTCCAAACTGCAATGTGTAAAACTCTGTTCCTTCTAGTTTTCTGTTCAATAAACGTCGTTGTTGTTTTCACTTCAGAACCAGACTCCTCCTCATTCACAGACTTTTTTCCTCAATGTGACCATTAGGAATTAAGTTTGAGACCAATATGACCAGTTACCATGGCAGACATCCAAAAATCCTTTAGTTTATTATTTAGTTATTGAATAAAATGACATTTCGTACAAGTTGTCCGAAGACTTAGTTTAGCTGTATTTGTTGGAAAGTTGGAGAACTTAGCCCAGTTCTTTGCAACAAACGTAATTATCTTTGTATTATAACGTAGGTGATATTATGGGGTGGGAAGGGAGTAAACAAAAACAAACAAACAAACAAAAAGCCTGTATCACTTCATGGAAGGACCTGCGTCCAACTGGACAGTCCACCAGCACCTTCCTACCATGTCCTCTACTGTTTGGTTTCCTGCTTGTGTTGTTCTCACTCTTATGTAAGTCTCTTTGGATAAAATCTTCTGCTACATGACTGTAGAGTAGAATAGAATAGAATAGAATAGAATAGAATAGAATAGAATAGAATAGAATAGAATAGAATAGAATAGAATAGAATAGGTCGACGTGTAACTGAACATGCTACAGAGGGGAGTAACCAGAAAAAGGTTGTAAATGTGCAGCAAACTGTACTATTTCTGGCCTGCGGGTTTTAGGGGGTTTGTAGTTTGATCACCAACACCGATGGCGAGCTGATCGTAGGTTCTACTTTTCCTCAGAAATTACAAATCAATCTTGGTATTCCAGTTTGATTCCATTGTTTTCTTTGGTGCATGGAGCACTGAAAGCGTTTTACACCGAATGTCACATTAATCCATCCACACACACTCGTCACCCTGCATGGCTTCCAACGTGGGTTGCAAAACAAGGTTCAGTGTCTCACACAAGGACACATCGTCCACGATAAGCTCAAGAGGAACCTGAAGGTCGGTGGATCAATTCCAGCCGTCCTGACTACTTCAAGTTTGTTCCATCCTCCACGATACGTGAAAGCCTTTTCTTGTTCTAGGTCCAGAGAAGAAAATGACGTCAATTTGTTCTCGCGGACGTGTTTGAAGACATTTCTCAACCATAGACCTTGATATGAAAGATAGACGGAGCCTTCAGCTGTAAAAAGTGAAGCCTATGTGGAAGTGCATAAAACTGCAGTTCCCCCTTCATCCACTAGGGGCTGCAAAACAGAGCAAATCCCCATAGACTCCCATGTTAAAAAGACCAACTTCACAGCAGAAATAAACATGTTTACAGCAGGAATAAACATGTTTACAGCAGAAATAAACATGTTTACAGCAGGAATAAACATGTTTACAGCCTGGTTCAAAAATCCATTTTAGGTTTAATAGGTCAGGTTTACCTTCATGACAACTGTGGGGGGGGGTGAATTTTTTTCTAACTTGCCCGCTTAAAAGTAATTTAATCTCAAAGTTTGGCATATTTAGGGGCGTGTCCTTTTGATTGACAGGTACCAATCTCCCGCTTCAAGTCAGAGGAACCTAGAACAACCGCGGTTTTTAGCCAGTTAACAACGTGACTTAGCTTTAGCCCGCTTACCTCCGTTAGCTGGTTAGCTCCTGTTATCTCCGGGTTAGCTCGGATAGCTCTTAGCTACAGAAACCTCAAGGTTCGCTCGATGTCAATCATCCACCATGACGCTCACGGCTGCCCTCTCAGCTCCGCCTCCTTGCCCATATTTGTATTTTCCGGGCAAGACGACACGCATGTCCCTGCCAAGATGGTGATGGTAAGAACCGCCCACCGAGCTTCAATTCAGCTCTTCAGAAACTTACGGGTGACGTCAGTTTAGCAACAGTACCCATTGGGGCGGAGCTTAGAAATCTTTGTTAAAAATGTCGCTTTTATCGCGATAAACTGATGGAATGTGGATTTATGACAGATTGAACAAAGACTCTAATAGTGTTTCCATATAAAATGAATGCAGGACTAGAACATGTACAGTGTATGTTCTCGACACATCCGTCTGGCAGAAGTTTTTTTTGTGGGACTCCGAGACGTATCGTGTGGTTGGTCGGATGACAACATGTTGCATTTAAACACACGGACCTGTACAAACCCCACCCTGCGATGGACGAAGTCTCTCGTTAAATATGAAATAACCGGGTTTATTGCACATGAAGCAGACGTCGCCGCCCACAGTGACCCCTCCCCCGCTGCAGAAGCTTCTTGTAGAGGATGAACGGACCTGACAAAGAGGAGTTTTTCTCTTGTTCTTCCAAGAACAAAGTTCTCACTTCTTCTGGAGGACGGAACAAGCTGGTAGTCTCGTTGTCAACAAGCAGTCGGGACGGCTTGTTAAAACTCTAGTCGTATATTTTACGTCAGTTCAGTTTCTCAGATAAACAGCAGGTGAGTTGCTTTTAACCGAAAGTTGCTTTTAGCTTCAGCTTGTTTGTAAAAACTACTGATTTTTACTGCAGGTTTGTGATTTTGTCTGTGATTCGTTCATTATGTCCTGCAATGATACGCCAACTACCTGGTAAAGACAGTATTGACTCGGAAATCCTTAAACGCTATAAACTCCTCCGATAGACAAACAACACAGAATTACCTTCTGACTACGGCGTTTTACTGTTTATGCGTCTCGAGAATGCAAGAAAAAAAACACGTTTTCAACTAAACTTCTGCAGTTTTTCTTTTTTTTTTTTTTTATACTGGATTTAGTTTCCAAAAGAGGTTTGTTTGTTTATTTTTCAGGAACAATAAAAACATTATTAAAAGATGCCCTTCACCAGATTTAGCCTCAGCTAGTTGCAGTCCCCGGCCCGGCAAAGTCAAACAACTTAAAAAGTATTTTAAAATCAAGGGAAGGAAAACACATTAAGACCTGACTAAGTCAAAGGCTTTTGGCATTTTTAAGACTATTTAAAAAAGTAAAATACAGTTTATACCCTTCTCATTATTTCCGTGAGGCTGTTTACAACGGCCAGAATGCTTAACGTGTAAATTTAAGTGTAAAGTGTTTATTTTTATGCCTAAAGAAACAAAAAATCTGAAAAAATATACATTTACAAGCTAAAATAATTAAATTTAACTAAATGACAACAGCCGCGTAAGAGAAAAAACTAAACAATGCTAAGTTCAACAGGAGTTTTGTGATGTTCTGCATTTTAATAAACCAAAAAAAAAACCCAAACAGCTGAATGAACGCGTCGTTTTTCTGTCCAGAAGTTGTTGACATTTGGTTAAAGATTACTGACTGAAGTGATTAAAATAAACCCGGAGAAGAAAAGACAGGCTGAAGAAATAACATAAAACAAACAAAAAAGTCATTAATCATTCATCAGAGTTACTGTTAATATTTATTACGTTTTAATAAATGGACCGTCCTGCAGCCAGAGCTCAGATTACCCGCAGAGACGCCTCTCTGTCTGCCTCTGAACCATCAATAAAGCTTATTCAAACACTGCCGGGCAGTAAAACTTTATAATGTGTCAACATTTACAGC
This sequence comes from Telmatherina bonti, assembly GCF_933228915.1. Taxonomy (NCBI): domain Eukaryota; kingdom Metazoa; phylum Chordata; class Actinopteri; order Atheriniformes; family Telmatherinidae; genus Telmatherina; species Telmatherina bonti. The sequence goes on from NC_136616.1 coordinate 35,403,861, forward strand.
GATAATAAAGTTTCTCTGAGAAGATTTGTCATTTCCATTGTACTGTAATTTACATAAACGCAGAGAATCCTGAACATTTGGACTAAATCACATCTGAGACAACTATACTCATCAGAATCAGGTGATCTTATCACCGGTGGAAAATTCCACTTTCGCCAGTTCACACCGACTGGTCGGATGTTTGAGCGTCCTGTCGGAGGCAAGTGTCAGGAAGAAGACGGAAAATTAACAAATAAATCCAGTAAAACTAACAGTACAAAAAAATACCAAAAATGTTTTTTTTGACACAAGATTTAAAAATTTTCAGAGCATTTTTGTTCATTTTGAGGGAATAAAGTTTAATTTTCCTTCATTTTTAGAAGAAAAGCGTGAGAGGTGATTTTTTTTTAGTCAAACAAGTAAAATATTGAAGCACCGAGTGAATAATTCATATAATTAGTCTTAATATGAATGAATAAACCTTCAGAACGACGTTCCCAGAATACCTGCTGCAGTTTGGAGCTGAGATGTGCACTGATTTACATGCACGCCAACAATAAACCCTGATGTCAACACATCTCAATCCAGGATCCAGATCTGGATTGTAAACCCCCAAAAGTCCCAAAAAAACTGGTCTCTTTTAGGTTTCTTTCCATTAAACTGGGGAGTTTCGTCTTCTTCCCCACCCACGAAAGGTTTGTGTAAAACACAAATAAAACCTGAAGAGTTATTTACAAGTTTCAATTAAAATAAAATAAGTTTCATGGTATTTTCCTCCCAGTAGAAAATAAATATACCAGGTGATGAAAATGAGACGTTTTATCGTTTGATAGAAAATATGAGCTGATTGTGATTCTGCTGCAACAAGTCTGTAAAAAGGTGGATCAGGAGCAACAAAAGTAACACCTGGAGGAGAATTTGACGTCTAATCTGTCTAATTGTCAAGAGATCAGTAAGATGACTGATGGGTAGAAAAGGAGCATTTCAGAGAGGCAGAGTCTCTCAGATGGAAAGATGGACACGGCTTCACCAATCTGAGACAAACTGGGTCTAAACATCGTGGAACCGTTCCAGAAAAATGTTCCTCAGACTCTATTATATCATCTGGAGATTGAGAAGGTCAGGAGGAATCTCTGTATGCAGGGGACACAGCCACAAGTTAAAGAAGAATGATTTTTAACTGGAAATCATCGCCTGGACTCAGAAAGACTTGTAGAAATCACGGTCGGTGACGAGCAGAGCTTGGCTAGCTACATTAGCTGGCATGCTACATCAACATATGGTAGACACTTCAGAGGTAAGCGACAGTAACGCATCGATGCTGCCCAGTGAAGCCCAGAAAGAAGCACGGCACAGTTCTGTGTTTGGAGACGCGGCTTCGGGGGGAAGGAAGGGGTTGGGACTCGGTTTACGAACGAGTTCTGTTCCTACCGCTGAGAAATTCCACGTAAGTCAGATTTATATCCTTAAATACCCCATATGGCCTCTTTGATCATTAAATAACCATCTAAATACACGTATTAAACATCATATCAATAGAAAAACGGTGCAGGGCATTAAATTACACACTGAGGCGTCGTTTCAGCCTCCATGTCCGTATAAGAGTTTATACGGACCCTCGTAATTTCCAAACTCGAGCTATTTTTTATTTACATTTATTTTTTATATTTATTTGAATATTTTTTTCTTTTTATGTTTATTTTATTTATATTCTCGGCTATTTTACGATGTTTTATTGTTTTACAGAATTCTTAAATCAAAGTTATAGTTTTGTTTTTATTATGCATACTTTTAAATTTAATGTTAATTAGTTTTTAATTTGAATCTTTTGGTGTGTTTTCTGTTGTTTTTTTATCTTAATGTGATTTTAATTTGATCTTAATTTGTTTTTAATTTGATTTTAATTTTTTGGTTTTTTTTTATCTTAATTTGATTTTAATTTGTTTTTAATTTAATCTTAATTTGATTTTAACTGTGTGAAGCACTTTGTTCAACGGTGGGTGTGTTAAACGTGCTATACAAATAAAGATTGAACTGAGCGTCGTAAAGTCGAAATGACTTAAATCAAGAACCGCCTGCGTGTCTTTTCTGAACGTAGGTACTCGAGCCGTTTTTCCAGGATCTTCTACTCTTCCTTTAAAGGTGGAGTATGTAAGATTTTCAATATTAAAAAAAAATTTAACTAATAAAATAACTACAATCATAATTAGAAAGTTTTTTGAACATGTAGGTTCCCGTCTGTCCATATATGATGAGTTATTAAATTACAAGTTTAATTAATGACAAATGACAAAAAGCACTTTTTTTTTTTACTGGTAGGCAAACATTTAAGAAGGGTCTTTGTCATTAATTAAACTTGTAATTTAATTTAACTTGTAATGTAATTTAACACATCAAATATGGACAGACTGGAGCCTACATGTTTAAAAAACTATCTAATTATGATTTTAGTTATTTTTTTAGTTAATTTATTTTTTTAAATATTGAAAATCTTACATACTCTACCTTTAAAGCTCTATCATGCAGTGAAAAATCCAGAAAGACCGGTGTTGTTTTGGGACCAAAGCTCGTTTAAACTGGTTTGAGGCAAAGCGTAGAACTGGACTACATACGGTTGGCGTGTCCCGTCACGTCGGGGAAGGCCTTGCAGATTTCAGCAAGACGATGCTGATCACATACGTACAACTTTTATGGTTGCTTTCATGCATCCTAACGCCGGCGGCGGCTCAATGGGAACGCAATCAGTGACGAGTAGCTTCTTCTAATAATCCTGATTTAACACCGTTCCTCCCAGACTCCTGAACAACATCAGCTCTGGACGACTAAAGAAAACATTTACCTGAAAAATCACATCCAGTTCCTGCAATTAGTGAAGCATTCATCTCCTGTTTGATGTTAAAAGGCTCCAAGTTTCTGAGATCATGTAAATATATGCTGCGCTTTGTGTTTTGGTTTAATTTATGGAGTAAATCCAGTTTCAAGTTGTTGTGTAACAAACCACAAGTGTTTACTGGAGCAAAGCTTTGTAGTAATCTACATAATTACATCAGCGCCAGACTCAAGCCGCCTCGCCAATCTTTCCTTTGATACACGAGTCTATCGGGGAACAAACACACTCTGCAAAGTTCAAACCCGCAACGTGGAAACCTGTCTGCTGATGCTGAGTGTGTGTGACAGCCTCGTACATTCGTGTTTATCAGCGAAGGAGCAAACATCGCGGCACCAGCTGTTGATTGTTTACATCTGCCATCATGAATTGAAATCAGGATTCCAAACATTTCACTGGGAATATTTCAACCTTTGAGTCGAGTCAGATTCAGCCGTTGAGCTGGCGGGACTTCAGACTCCGTTCCTGTTGAACGGAACGATCACGCCGTACAGAGGCTACGACATGCTGGTGATTAACAACAGAAAAAACACTTTCCTGAAACGCGTAAACCAACAGGAAAGAAAATTTTCTCCCAATGTAAAAATACGTTAAAAATACGAGAAAATAAAAATACTGAACGACGTTGGGAAACAGGAAAAAATACGTTACTTTCCCTACAAAGACGGGATACGTGACAGCTAAGAGTCGGAGAGAAAAACACCAGAACAAAGAGCAGAAATGTGCATCTATGGAAGCTTCCTTCTGTTTTCCAGGACTCCCTTCATCACTTCCTCTCTCCGTATACTTTTCTCTACAAATATTTCCTCCCATAAATACTTCACAGTCCATTTGCGAGAGAGTTAACAGTAAAACTTTTCTCATTTACTGAAATGTCTGCAGGCTGGAGTTTTACTTTGTCACCGTTTTATTCTCTGGACGATCACAACAGCAGAGAGGTTTGATGAATGTGGAGAGTAACGGATATGACAGGAAACACTCCCTCAAAGTTGAAGGAAAATAAATCACCGGATTAAAATAAATATCAGGAATTAACCAACAGACTGGAAAGAAAGCGGTGGTCTGATTATAAACACTTCTCAGAACTGCCTTTGTTCCACCTTGTGTTCTTTGCAGAGTCTCAGGTGTTTCTAGAAAAATGATCCTGTTGGACCCCAGAGCTCAGAGCATATTTCACCTTGTCATGGCAAATAATGTTGTTGTTGTTGTGTTGCGGCGCCACAGAGCCGCGGTGCTTTTGTTCTTTCTAAAAGACTTTATCTGCAGCCTTCAAGGTGAACTCATGGAGGTCGGGAACGTGGTGAATAAACTGGTCTCTTCTTTTGGACAAATTGTTTCGGGACAGAAGTTTGACTTGCTGTAAACCTTTAATCTGGACTTTTTCCATGTTTTCTACATAAAACTCCAAATAACTGAACCCCCATCTCCTCTCCAACAACTCTGTCAGTGTAGCTGGTGGAGGAGAGGGACATTGGGAAGATGTGGGGAGTTGTTGGGGAAGATGAGAAAGGGGTAGGAAAGGGTGGGAAGAGCAAGGAACCAGTGGGGAATGTTGGGGGAGCTGCTGGGATGTTGGGAAAGTGGAGGGGAAGTGGCGGGGAAACTTAAGAAGCGGTGGGGAGCAGTGGGGAAGGGATGGGAAAGGAAGGTGGTGGAGAAACAACTGGGAAACAGCTGGGCAGTGGTGGGAAACTGGGGGGAGCTGTTGGGAGTGGTGAGGAAGGAGCGAGGAAGAGGTGAGGAAGAGGTGGAGAGTGGTAGGGAAGGTTTTGGGGAAAATGTGGGAGTTTCCCCAACATGAACTCTACGCAGAGATAAACAGTATATTCTACTAGGGGCGGGGAATTGAATCAGAAAAAATAAAAAAATCTGGATTTTTTTTGCTTCACAATTAAAAAATCCTCATTTTTTGTCATTTTTATTGTTTTTATTGATCTTTCTACTTGTCTTCTCGGGCATTATAGCAGCAGAATGATGGTCTGGAAACTGTGTTGTTTTTTCTGACTGACATTAAGAAAAATGACGAACAGAAAAACTTTGTACATGTTCCAATTTAAATCTAATCGGCCCGAATAATTTCTCATTTCCTACAGAATACTGAAGTTATTTGGAAGATTAATACCATTTGTTACTTAAGAGTAATGATTATGAATCGAAAATCTGTTTGAATTGATTCATCACCCCAAAAATTGGAATCAAACTGAATTGAGTTGTTGTTAAATTCACATCAACATCTAATCCTATTTTATGTGTAAAATTATATTCATTTCATTTAAAAAGTTGAGATATCATCCAGTCCTTCCTCCATGATCAACTAGAAAAGCACTCAAGAGAGCGCAAACCTCCGCCAAGGCCTTTAAAGAGTTCCTGGATCCAAACGGTGATCCGGATTAACACCAAAACTAAACCAGTTCTTCCTTTTCATGTTTCCAACAAGTCCTGAAAGTTTCATGCAAATCCGTCCAGAACTTTATCAGTTATGTTGCACACAGACAGACAGACAATCAGATAAACGCCGGCAAAACAAAACCTCCTTGGTGGAAGTAATTATGGACCAGTCTGGTCCAAAGAGCCAGAGGTCTGTTTAACAAGTCCAAAGTCAGGGTCCTGGTCCATCCAACAAGCTAACATTAATGAACCTACACTGAAGGATTGATGACGTTTATGGTCAGCTTTGAACAAAACTTCTACTCTGTAATTTATTACGCCATCGTTAGCGAAGGAAGGGCACCACTTAGATCTCTGCAGGCAGAGAAGGTCAGGACCGACCACCGAAGGTTCCTGCTGTTAAACAGTGATAAACGTTCATGAAACACGTGATTTACCTGATCGTAGAGACACACGACAGAACTTTTACCATTTCCCCGCCAGCGCCCGCTATCGACGGCTAATCCAGCCTCCATGTTGCATCCTACCGGACCTGTTAGCTCCCTCCAGGCAGCAGAAGACCGTCTCACAGCGACTGTTGTTTTGTATCTATTTCTTTTAATTTGTTTCTTTGCTGAATCAGCGACGTTGCGTGTTCAAGAACAGTTTAGTTTTCTAGCGTGAAATGGAACTTGTGCAACGTCGCGTCCCGGATGTAAAAGTGTCGGTTTCTCAGCTCCAGAAATGCACATGGTAGATGTCACTGTGTCCTGGAACACGTCCGGAACGCAGAGTTTTAAGGTCAGAAAGTTACGTAATGCGTCTTTAAATCTTCATACGGACTTATAAACAGATATAAAACTCACCTTCATCACCTCTGTTTGTATAGTAGGGGTTTCCCGGGCGGCTGGGCAGGGAAAAGGCTCTGAGTGGCGAGAAGCCATCCATAGCTCCTCCCATCATCCCTCCGTTCTGCTGCAGCATAAACATACTGTCGTCTCCTCCTCCTCCTCCTCCTGCAGACATGTTTCCTAGGTAACTCCTGCCGTTGTACCTCCTCCCAACGGAGCTTCCATCTCTGATGGCAGCCGGTTTGGCCAGCGTGACCTCCACGGTGGCGCCGTCGATCTGCGCGCCGTTCATGAAGCTCAGGGCGGCGACGGCGTCGCTGCGGCTGCGGTAGTGGACGAAAGCGTAGTCGCTGAGCTTCTTCACGCGCTCCACGGAGCCGGGCTTGAAGCGGGAGAACTCCTGGCGGAGGGTTTCCTCCGTGGTTTCCCACGGTAAGTTACGTACCTGCAACGAGAGCAGAAACCAGAAGTCTTTCTCAGACAAACTGACAGAAGAACGACGGATCATTGTAGGCGTGCTCCACGTCCTCTAAGCTGGAATGGTCAGACGGTGTCCCCAGTGTGGCAGACGTCCTCCCCATCATCTGGCCAGAACAGAACATCGACGAATCGGGCCTTTACATGCTCACCAACAGCAGGATCGGTTCTTCAGATGGTCCAGTTCTCCTTCTGCTCCACTGGACCGGAGCGGAATAAATTACTGAGCGGTTACTATGGAGACGAAGACGATGTTCAACGCGATCTGTTGGACTGATGAGTTGCCGACTGGTTTGTTAGAAGTCCAGTCCTGCTGACCTGAACCGGATTAAACCAGATTTCACTTGAATAAACTGGATTGTTTGGATAGGATGGATCTGATTAAACTGGTCCACACTAAACTGGAATAAACTGGATTAATTGTTATAATAAACTGGATTGAACTGGACTGTACAGGGATAAACTGGAATGAATCCTTTTAGACTTAAAAAAAATAGAAAACGACAAATTAAATGTGATTTCTTGAACTTATTTGTAAAAAAAACTGCATTTAAACTGTATTTTAGTTCATTAAATTGAACTGGATGAAATTGAACCGAAGTGACGTTGAGTGTTTGGAGTTGACTTAAATGGAAATGAATTTGGTAAACAAGTCAGGATTTAACTGCATTATGATGACAAAATGTTGGCTCAACATGGTTTAAAATGACTTTTCCTCAATTGGAACTTTGACTTTGATGAATTGGGAATAAATTGGATCATTGTGACCTATTTTGAACTGGACTGGTCAGACTAAACTGTAATAAACTGGACTGATTTGCATTATAATGGATTATCTGTTTTATATCAATTACAATGGTGAAAAATTGGAATATGCTGACATAAACTGGACCAACTCTAAATAAAGTCTATTCAACTGGAAATAAATTGTATTGAAGTGGAATGAAATAAATTGGGCTGAACTGAATTAACTTGCTTGAAATGGATGGATTAAGATATTTAACCAAAAATTAAACCAAACTGGTTGGAACTGACTTGGACTGAACTGGGTTAAAAGGAAATAAACTGGATTATAATGAACCTGCCAGGACTGAACTACATATGAATGAACTGAACCTGACTGATTCAGATAGTTTTCCATAAAAGGTTTTGTATATATCTGTATTGGTACATAAAAGAGTAATCCTGTCTGTCTCCAAAACAGACTTAAAAATTAAATAAACTATTTCCAGGCCATAGATACCAAGGAATTAATCTGGAACTTAAAGGAATAATGTCACTTTTGGTAGTTTAGATCAGGGCTAAAGTTGTCCTTTGGAAAGGTTGCCGACCTGTCCAGGTGAACCCGCCCCTCGCCAGCTACTGACTGGGACTGATTCCAGTTTCCCTGCTGGTCTGAACTGGAATCAGCTGGATAGAAAATGGACAGAAAAGAAACTCAATAAAAACTAGAATCAGTAAAATGTTTGTAGAATTGGGCTTTTTTGTCTTTTATGTCTCAGCAGATTAAACTGAAGCCTGGGGGGTAAAATGGTCCAAACAGAGAAAGTGACTTTTTAAGTCACATAAAACCCTCTGGAGTTCTGGTTCGCGTTTTCATGAACTCATCATCTCGGCTGTTTGGAAGACGATCAGGTTTACTGACCTCTCAGGTCATGACTGACGGGAACGAGAAGCCCGAACAGCTCGAACCTGAAAGTCGCCATGTCTCGACCTCCCCGCCCAACTGGAGGAGGAGCAGCTCCTCCCTGCTGCTGATCTGATGGAGACTGATAAATATTTCAGTGTAAAACTTCGACCTCTGCCTCCAGATCAGAGCCTAAGTTTCCAAACGCACCTGAACACATCATGAGAATCATGAACACACACAAGTACGTACGTAGAGGACTTTGACGCGCCGCATGACCTCCTCGTCCACGTCCTTCTCCGGCTTGGCCCAGCTCACCTGGATGGGCTGACCCCACAGCTGGAAGGTTCCTGAGCAGAGAGAGGAAGTGTGTCAGCACAAAGACAATACACTGGTCTCCACTGGTTTCCACTGGTCTCCACTGGTTTCCACTGGTCTCCACTGGTCTCCACTGGTTTCCACTGGTCTCCACTGGTCTCCACTGGTCTCCACTGGTTTCCACTGGTCTCCACTGGTCTTTCGTCCAGTTCTTGTGTCATATGGCAGAGCTGAGCCTTTTCTGGCTTCTTGACAGCCTCGTTTCTATGGAGACGGTTTCCGGCCAACGGCAGATGGATCAGCTGAAGTTCCAGGTGTATCTCTGAGATCCAGGTTTGGGTTTGTCCTGGATCCATTCCTCTTTGTTTCGGACGTCTCAGATCCAGTTTTCTGTCCGTCACCCTGATCTTTGCTGCTTTTCATGAAACGAAAGAAACGGGAACAAACGTCTCCGTGCCGAGCTGTCGGTTCTGTCGGTTCATCCTCCGACTCTGTTAGATGTCTGTAAAGCTTCTTGAGATGGCGTTGCCGTGATTTGACGCTTTATAAAAAGAGTTGAACTGAATAAATCAAATGATTGATGGGTGAAAGTTTAACAGAACAGTTTATTAGAGACACCAAATGTTTCTCAGTGAGACAACGTTGTCTTCGTCCTGTCTCTTCTCTGAGATCTCCCCTGAAGACGTCTGGGTGTGGAAGGGCCTGAAGAAGCTAAAGATAAGCTGAGAGCACTTCGGTCGACATTTACAGACATCCCTCCTGAAGACCAGACAGTCAGGGTTTTATTCTGATTCTCTACTTTAAACTTTAAAACTCGCTGTGTTTAAACTTCCAGGTTGCTGTGATATCCTCAGAAAACTTCCACACGCTGTCCTTTGTTTTTAAAACAGACTCAAACACGGCGATATGAACTGGGGCAAAGCTACTGGTTTGTTTCGGCACTGGACAAGGCCAGGTCTGAACTGGTGCCGGGTGGAAACTCCCATTAAACCAACATAGGCTGCAAGTTGTGAGGTTTTATTGTTTAAAGCGGCTGACTGAGGGTAAATCTCTTCTCTCCGGGCAGCATTTTGAACCGTGATGCACGCTTTCATCTCGGTTATATTTCTGCTCTAAACTTCACGAGTCGGTCGACGCCACATCAAGACGTTTACTGGGACCAGTCGCAGAGGAGTCGTTACTGGTCTCCTGGCTTCCCTCCACTGGCTGACTGAGTGTTTTAGACTGGATTTTAAACTCTATGTCGGTTTCCGGTGTCTAAACGGCGTCTGAGAGCTTCCTCACCCCAACCGGCCTACGGTCCGGGAAGACGCTTGGAGGAAACAACTGCGGAATAATCTGCCTTTACACACCAGATCGGCCTCTTTACTGCCCATTTATTAACTCATCATAAAACCCATTTTTATTCTTTAGCTTTCAGCCACAGCAAGACAAAGTTTTTTATTTATTTGTTTTTATTGTGTTGCTTTCTGTTGTGTCTCATGTTTTTATGTAGTTTAGTTTTAAATTCTACATTTATCTTATTTATAATCAGCACTTTGTTTCAGATGTGCTCGTTTGAAAGTGCCTTGTAAATAAAGTCAGTATAGTTTTATTATTTTAGTTTAATACTACAACTTCAGTCTAGTTTTATGTATGTATATTTTTCCTATGTTTGGACTTTTCCAGTCTACAACCATGTCCTGGTTGCAGGTTTTTCCTCTCTTGTTTTTACTTGTGTGTGTGAAAAGTGCTGTATAAATAAAGATGGATTGGTTGTTATTCTGCGATGGACTGGCGAGCTGTCCAGGGTGTACCCCGCCTTCCGCCCAGAGACTTCTGGGATAGGCTCCAGCTGGAAAAAGCAGTTAGGAGAATGAATGAATGAATGAATGAATGAATGAATGAATGAATGAATGAATGATTGGTTGTTGCGCAGTTGCTGGTTTTATGACGTGATGCTCCCAGTTCCTCACAGTGCTTAAAGCATTTTAAAGGATTAAAGGATTTCAGGTGCTTTGTGCTGCTGGGCGACAAGCAGATATGGAAATTTCCACCCAGGAATCTCGAGTTTAACAGAAAACATTTTATATGTGAAGCTATTTGACGGCTCTGCTTCATCGCTGCTCAGCGGACACAGTACCTCCTGCTGACGGGTAAAAACCGGGTTAAAGTGGCAGCTGGATCCTTAAAAACTTTCCCAGGACATTTCCAGATTCCTGCTTTTTGAGCTTCCTGTCTGTTTAAACGTGCGACGCTGCAGTCAGCGGACATGGAAAACAGCAAACACACGGCTTCCTTACAGATTACAGACATAGTGAGATGTTTAGCAGTCAGAAAAGGGAAAATATGAGTTTTTATTGCAGTCAGATGGGAAGCAGAGAGGATTTAATCAGTCTGAGGGATGAGGATGATGATGATCAGGTGGATCTGGTGGCAGATCTGTCAGTCAGACAGGCGTAGGGAGGTTAATCAATCTGATATAAACTCCTTATCGATGCTTTTATGAAGCAGACTCACATTCTGCACTGATCAGCTGCTGAAACACTTCCTAAAGACGTCCATCTGCAGCTGGGGGAGACCTGAACAGCCTCAGATGGAAGGGCTCTGCCGCCCTCTGCTGGACACACACACACACACACACACACACACACACACACACACACACACACCAGCGGGACAAAGTGAGGAGTGCAGTTCATCTTCATCTAGTCTGAAAAACGGAGGCTGCAGAGCAGCGAACCGAGCGTCTGAGCCCGCTGGGCCACAGTGTCGCCGTTTTCTTCTTCTGGTGAAAACAGCTGGTTGTTTTGGGTTTTTTCTTCACCCTGTCCTGACCAGCATACAGCACAGCAATCTGTGTGCCGTATTTAGAAATGAATAAAGAAGAAAACAGCGTGTTGTGTTGTTTGACTCCGTCCTGCTCGCCGTTTCTTCAGGAACGTCTGGAGAGAGCAGCGCTGATCTGTGGTCAGCTAGGAGAGCTACGGCTGCGTTCGCTAACAGGAGTGTCGATGTCGGACTTTTCACCTGGTTCTGTGGTTTTCAGAAGCATCATGAGTAGGTTATCCACCGATACCGATATCAGTATCAGCTCGATACCAAGCGTGTGTACTCGTACTTTTACCGATACTACAACCGATACCACACCAGTCAAGCCAGAGCAGATGTGTTTGATGATGCTTCAGGCGTGTTTTAAAAGAAATAAACGCCTTGAATGTTAAAAAGTGACAATTTATTTTCCACTAAAAGCAGATCTTTGTTTCAAAACCACACATTTATAGTTGTATTTAGGTACAGGTTAACCACAACAAAGACACAAACACCATAAAACACAAAAAAAACCACAACAAAGAGACATAAAAAACCACAAAGACACAAAACTACAACAAAGAGACGTAAAACACCATAAAGACACACAAAACCACAACAAAGAGACATAAAACACCATAAAGACACACAAAACCACAACAAAGAGACATAAAACACCATAAAGACACACAAATAAAGGGGTTGGTTACCGGGTAACAGCTTCCTCCGGGCCATGGCAGCTGCTTTGTGGGACTCGTACTCCACGAAGGCGAAGCCTCGGTTTCTGCCCTTATCTGAGAAGTTCGGACACAAGATCACATCCACCACTCCATCTGTCACCTGACACACACACACACACACACACAGAGGAAAAACATGTCAGTATGCGTGGTCATACCGTGCAGACATGCAGGTTCATAACAGAAACACAGCCCAGGACTAATCAATACAACCAACATGGCCGGTCAGCGTCTGGTAGCGTTGTTTCTGAACAAACGGCAAGACATCTGGACGTCGGCCTTCATCCTGGACACGTCAGAATGAAAACACACACACACACACACACACACACACACACACACACACACACACACACACACACACACACACAGACACACAGTGTATCACCTCAGACAGCTCAGCCTGTCTGCCCACACGGAGGTGGAGGGATGATGGTCTGGGCTGCAGGAACACCTTGCAGCCAAACACACGTTACATCTCTCAGTAACATACAAATACAAAACAAAGTATTGACACAAAGCTTCTGTTTACACGTTTCCATGGAAACCTTTTCCTTCCGGTAATTTTTCAGCAGAATGACAACGATCTCAACAAATGGGACCAGAAGTGACGTTGTGCACACGCCAGGCTTCACGCGGGCTCCACATCCTGCTAAACGCAACACAAGCGCTGCATGCTAACCGCTACTTATCAGCTAGTCAAAAAGCCAGAAGGTAACTAGCCAGAGAGCAGCGAGTCAGCTAGCCGATAGCAGATAGTCAGTTAGCCAATAACAGATAGTCAGCTAGCCAATAACAGATAGTCAGCTAGCCAATAACAGATAGTCAGCTAGCCAACAGCAGATAGTCAGCTAGCCGATAGCAGATAGTCAGTTAGCCAATAACAGATAGTCAGCTAGCCAATAACAGATAGTCAGCTAGCCGACAGCAGATAGTCAGCTAGCCGATAGCAGATAGTCAGCTAGCTGATAGCAGATAGTCAGTTAGCCGATAGTCAGCTAGCCGATAGCAGATAGTCAGCTAGCCACAGCAAGCCACATAGGCAGCTAGCTACCTAGTCAGCTATCCAGATAGCAGCAAGTGAATGAGCCGGATAATCAAATTGCATCTACCCAACTAACCAGATAGTCAGCAAGCCAGATAGGCAGCTAGCTTGCTAGTCAGTTAGCCAGATAACAGATAGTCAGCTAGCTAGATAGCAGCTAGTGGTAGCAGGAATAAGTGATTTGAGCTTAAGAATTGACTCCTGAGCTGGAAAAGTCACTCTGAAAATGTATAAATGTGTTTAGGACTTTAAACCTTTCTAATAGCTGCTGTGTTCTGATCGAAACCAGCTTCTTCATCAGTCTGTTTCATGTTCCTGCTTCCTTACACACACTTCCTGCTTCCGCTCACTCGTTGCTTTGATTTTATCACTTTTTATGCTAATTTTATGAATTTTTTACCTAAAACCCAACACACAGTAGCCTTTAAACACCTACAAATCACTGAAACTAAAGTATTTAAAGGGAAACTGCAGTGTTATCCAAGTTATTTTACCTTTTAGAGCTCTGTGTGTGTGACCGACACACTTAGCACTAAAGCTAAATAGCTTGGATAGGTGCTAATGCTAAGTTAACTAGCAGCACAACGCCTTCCATCAAGATCAATATGAGATGATTAAAGCGCTAGAGGGAAAAGTGTGCCGCGTTAGAGCCAATGCCGAAGCAGACAAAATTAAACAACTTTGTTATTAAAACAAAACAGCGAAGACAAGCAAGCTAACGGCTAACAGCTAATGGCTAACGGCTAAAAGGCTCACATAACGCTACCTATAAACAGCCTCTGTGCATGATAGAGGGGGTAAATCCGACTGGAACTGTCGCGGTGCAAAGCCAAAGGGTAAATCATGTCTACTGGAAAAGGTAGGGCTCCATATTACACGTTGGGCACCGGCGTCCACAACGGACCTCTTCTACCGCTCTACGTTGGAGGTAACAGGACAGCTGAGACTGGGAAGACTGACAACCTCTAAAACACAACGTTTCTGTTTCACTGCTTCAGCATTGTGGTGCAAACAGGGTCTAAATTAAGTGTGTAACCACCAACCATCCAGTTACTGGATGAGGCGCTAACACCTGAACCCCCCCGAGGTTGCCCAACGCCACCTTTACGCTACAAATACCTGAATTCAGAAGAACCGCTTGTTTACTTTCTCTTGTTTGAAGAACTTTTCTCTAAAAGTGTTTTTTATTATTACAATATGATTATGTATTATGTATATGCACACTTTTATCAAACAATTAGCATAAATTCATCAAATTTGAGCTAAAAGAGAAACATAAAACCAAATAGGTGAAAGAAAAGTGAGAACTAGGCAACAGGAGAGTGCTTGCCTGTAAGATTACAGCGACGTACTTCGTAACAGCAGAGTTACATAGTAAGGAACGCTGCAGGAGAGAATCAGCCTAAACAGGAACAATCTGGTTCAGATTCACTCACAAGACAAAGAAAAGCAAACTGGGGGCGACTGAAGGCCCAGCAAGGAAAAACACACGACGAGGAACTCTGACACGGAAAATCAGACTCCAGGAGACTCAAACGGATGATAAATGGACAAGACTCCATGTAAGATATAAAACTATGTGTGGAAAAAAAGACGTTCATTTACTCTTTTTCATATTAAATAAACATTTTCAATCAATCAAAGTGAGAAAGACTGAAGGAAGAGAAAATGATTGTCGTCCTCAGCTCAGAGCCCAATGAAACGACGTCTGTCTGACAGCTGATGAAGCAGATTTACAACCCAGGAAGAGAAATCCTCCTCACACGTCGCTGAAGCAACGCCGGAAACCAACACGTTTCTTGTCGTTGGCGTGAATGTAACGACCGGCTGAATCTCTGCTGTCCGTCAGTGAATAATGAGGTGAAGGTCTCCGTCCCACCTTCTGCATCTCCTCCAGGATGTCCTCCTTCTGCTTGTCTTTGGGGATGGAGCCGATGAAGAGGCGGCGGTTGTTCAGGCTCACGCACACGCCGATGAATTTCCCGGGTCGGACCTCGTAGTTGTCCAGCATCTGGATGGCTCTCTGAGCCGCTTCCCTGCAACGACAAACACCAGCCGTCGTTTCTCCTGGGTTCACATGGAGGAGAAGGAGGAGGAGGAGGAGGAGGAGGTTACCTGTCCGTGTACATGACGAAGGCGTAGCCGCGGTTGTCTCCGCTGAACTCCATCATCAGCCTGAACTCGTAGATTTTGCCGGCCGTCTCGAACAGAGGCACCAGCTCGTCCTCGTACATGTCTCTGGGAATCTTCCCCACGAACACCTCGCAGTCCCGCGGCGGCGCCGGACCCTCCCAGTCTGCCAGACAGAACCAGAAAGCCCTTCAGACTGGGACCATCCCAGTAGCTGCAGGTCCTAAATCAGGTCCAGCTCTGGCCAGAACCCTGAAGGTTCTCCATGTATCTCTGCTCCAACAGACCTGACTCACATCAGTCCACTTCATTTCCTGTAAGCCAGGTGCGTGGGAGCAGGGATACGTCACAAACCGGCTGGACAGCGTCCTTCGGGGACCAACTATGGACCCTCCTGTCCTAAACGTTTCCTGCTGAACCAGATAAACAGACGATACCCTTTTGTCCCGATTCAATTCCGATTTTTAGAGAGCCGATTCCATTTAAATTGCGATTTTCACAATTCTTCGAAATTGCTCATTTTTGTAGATTAAAAGCAAAAAAGAAAAGTATAAAACTTTATTTTGTTCATCATTTTTCTTATCTTCAATGAGGAAAAAAACAGCACAGTAGCTAGACCATCATTCTGCTGCTATAATGCTCAAGAAGACAAGTAAAAAGATTTAATAAAAATGACAAAAGTTTTGTAATGAATTATATCATATATATATATATATATATATATATATATATATATATATATATATATATAAAATGTTTTTTTTAAATCGATTTTTTAACTAAACATCTATTTTAAAATTGTGAAATCCCAATATTCGATTTTTTGATTTTTGATTTCTGGGGACTCCATTGTTCTGCTGGGGGACTTCAATGCTCACGTGAGCAATGACAGTGAGACCTGGAGGGGAGTGATTGGGAGGCATGGTCCCCCTCCTCTGAACCCAAATGGTGTTTTGTTATTGGACTTCTGTGCTCGTCATGGATTGTCCATAACGAACACCATGTTCCAACATAAGAGTGTCCATATGTACACCTGGCATCAGGATTCCCTGGGCCGCGGTTCGATGATCGACTTTGTAGTCGTATCGTCAAACCTGCGGCCACATGCCTTGGACACTCGGGTGAAGAGGGGGGAGGAGCTGTCAACTGATCACCACCTGGTGGTGAGTTGGCTCAGATGGTGGGGGAGGAAGCCGGTCAGATCTGGAAGGCCCAAACGTGTTGTGAGGGTCTGCTGGGAACGTCTGGCTGAGTCCCCTGTCAGAGTGAGCTTCAACTCCCACCTTCAGCAGAGCTTCGAACATGTCCCGAGTGAGGCGGTGGACATTGAGTCCGAATGGGCTGTGTTCCATGCCTCTATTGTTGAGGCGGCCAGCCGGAGCTGTGGCTGTAAGGTCGTTGGTGCCTGTCGTGGCGGTAATCCCAGGACTCGTTGGTGGACACCAGCAGTGAGGGATGCCGTCAAGCTGAAGAAGGAGTCCTATCGGGCCTTCTTGGCCTGTGGGACTCTGGAGGCAGCTGATGGGTACCGGCGGGAAGGAGCAGCGGGAGCCTCTCCCGTCCTAAAGCACTCCCAGGCGGCCAGTCTCAGTCGGCTCCGGCTGCAGGTCAATGTAGAATAACTGCAGTAGGTTGTGGAAGTTCACCTAAACATAGTTTATACCATTGTCAGTGAGAACTTGCTGCATTATTTTCCTATACATAGTTTGGCCAGTTAAACACTGTAATATCCCTCCGTTACGGGGCGTTACCATAGCAACGCGTTAACCAGCTGGTTCAGATCAGCCGGCTTTTAACAGGTGAATGAGAGAAACGCGCTGCAGCCTGACAGCGGTTGTTTGGTATAAAACGTACATCCAGGCACACTTAAAATAGTTCGTATAAGTATATTTACTATATTTATAGTTAAGTATCTTAGTATATTTAAGTATATTTAGTTTTGTATAGTATATTTAGCAAATGTTAAAAAAAGATTTGTTATAAAATATTTACTGTGTGGGACCTTGATAGTAAAAGCGGATCCGTGCATTAAAAGGTTATAATGTATGACGTGGAGTCTAGAACACCATGACGCGCAGTGTTGTTTAATACTTATATTTATCTGTTCAGTTTACATCAGTATTTGCACTTTGTCAAGACGAAGCTTTATGTTGTTTGTTTTCTAAAATCTGAGGAATCCTAAAGACATTGTTTAAAAGCCGCAGTTTAATGTTAACTATATTCATGTTGTCAAAGATAAAATGATAATTGTCATAAATAATCAATTTCAAGTCTAAATAAACGTAGCAGCCCTATCAGAGTGTGTGTGTGTGTGTGTGTGTGTGTGTGTGTGTGCGTGTGTTCAGCCCCACTCAGTTGTACTGATGTCTAGCAGCAGCCCTGGAAACAGAAACAACACTGCAGGAGACGACCGCTGCATTCAGAGACGTTTAGTAGACGAGATCAGCTGATCTCAGACGGACAGAAGGACACGGCCTTCCCGTGTCACACACCTGGCGGGGGTCCGCCGTACTTCCTCTGTCCGTTCTCCTGGACCATGTCGTAGCCCGTCTTCTTCATCAGAGCGAGCAAAGCCAACTCCTTCGTACACGACGCCTCGAAGGTATCTCTGACTGCCGGCAAGCCCGCCTCCCCGGAGTCTTCGTCCATCTCATCGTCAGAGGCTCGGTCTCCGTCTGTCCAACACACAACACGGTTACCTGTCGTTAGTAACGTCCAGGTCACATGACCCAGAGGATGAGTAAATATCGGTCACATGACCCAGAGGATGAGGAGGAAATATCAGTCACATGACCCAGAGGATGAGGAGGAAATATCAGTCACATGACCCAGAGGATGAGGAGGAAATATCAGTCACATGACCCAGAGGATGAGGAGGAAATATCAGTCACGTGACCCAGAGGATGAGGAGGAAATATCAGTCACGTGACCCAGAGGATGAGGAGGAAATATCAGTCACGTGACCCAGAGGATGAGGAGGAAATATCAGTCACATGACCCAGAGGGTGAGGAGGAAATATCAATCACATGACCCAGAGGGTGAGGAGGAAATATCAGTCACATGACCCAGAGGGTGAGGAGGAAATATCAGTCACATGACCCAGAGGGTGAGGAGGAAATATCAGTCACATGACCCAGAGGGTGAGGAGGAAATATCAGTCACATGACCCAGAGGGTGAGGAGGAAATATCAGTCACATGACCCAGAGGATGAGGAGGAAATATCAGTCACATGACCCAGAGGATGAGGAGGAAATATCAGTCACATGACCCAGAGGATGAGGAGGAAATATCAGTCACATGACCCAGAGGATGAGGAGGAAATATCAGTCACATGACCCAGAGGATGAGGAGGAAATATCAGTCACATGACCCAGAGGATGAGGAGGAAATACCAGTCACATGACCCAGAGGATGAGGAGGAAATATCAGTCACATGACCCAGAGGATGAGGAGGAAATATCAGTCACATGACCCAGAGGATGAGGAGGAAATACCAGTCACATGACCCAGAGGATGAGGAGGAAATATCAGTCACATGACCCAGAGGATGAGGAGGAAATACCAGTCACATGACCCAGAGGATGAGGAGGAAATACCAGTCACATGACCCAGAGGATGAGGAGGAAATACCAGTCACATGACCCAGAGGATGAGGAGGAAATACCAGTCACATGACCCAGAGGATGAGGAGGAAATATCAGTCACATGACCCAGAGGATGAGGAGGAAATATCAGTCACATGACCCAGAGGATGAGGAGTAAATATCAGTCACATGACCCAGAGGATGAGAGGAGTAAATATCAGTCACATGACCCAGAGGATGAGGAGTAAATATCAGTCACATGACCCAGAGGATGAGGAGGAAATATCAGTCACATGACCCAGAGGATGAGGAGTAAATATCAGTCACATGACCCAGAGGATGAGAGGAGTAAATATCAGTCACATGACCCAGAGGATGAGGAGTAAATATCAGTCACATGACCCAGAGGATGAGGAGTAAAGATCAGTCACATGACAAAAACAAGTCTAATGTAGCTCTAACTGTATTAAACAAGAGTTCTTCTTTAGGTTTATTTAACTGCAGGTGGAGTTTCACCGGGACATATTCGTTCATATTAAATATTTGTGATTTTTCTGGCTTTAGAGGTGGATTATTATCTGTACATATTGTTATATATGTACACATATATATATATATATATATATATATATATATATATATATATATATATATATATATATACATATCTGCATTATTTATGATCATATTCCTCACTTTAATCCGTCAAAACTTTGTTTATTTATATATTACATTATTTAAAACTTAAATAACATACTTAAAGATATATAGTCTTGTCTTTGCACCTTTAATTTCTCACAATAATGTGTTTGTTGATCAAACTAAAATGATCAAATCATTTTAATTACGTTAAAATTGCTATTTTATGGCAATTTTATGCAATTGTTTTATTCTGGGAGCCGGCACAACAATATTTAGCAACGATATCATAACTAGTAATTAATGTTTGTCTATTTTATAAGGTGTTTGCAGTCAGAGTTGTTAAATGTTGCGTTTTGTGAGGTTTTTGTAAAGTTTTAACTTTTAAAGCAGTCGCGGTAAAGTTGGTTAGCATCTAGTTAGCATCCATGCTAACTGCGGTCAAATGTAGCTTCTTTAGCTCCCAAGAAAGATTTATTACAAACCGTTTATCAGAGTACGCGATTACACGTCGAGACGAACCGCTTTAATAAATAATAAACCTTACCGCTTCTACACTGCGGCATTTCTTCGCACTGTTGAATATTTTCCTGTTAGCGGAGCCAAAACTTCAACCAGCTCGGAGGCGACGTCGATCACGTCGGACAGAGACGAAGCGTTGCTTAGAAACGGTTTGACAAGGACGTAACGTGGAGTGACGTGAAGGCGAGTTGCGTCAGCCAATCAGCGACATTCTTCAAGACACGGAAGGCGGGAACAATGCGCGATTAAATGAAATTAAATTAAATTAAATTAACACTAACAACTGATTAAAAAAAAAAAAAAAAGGGTTAAATCAACACAGTTTATGAGTGACGTGAAGGCGAGCGGCTTCAGCCAATCAGCGACATTCTTCAAGGCACGAAGGCAGTAACAATGCACGATTAAATTAAATTAAATTAAATTAAATTAAATTAAATACTAAAAACTGACTACAACTAGGTTAAATAAACACAGAAATTCAGGAACAAAAACTCCAATATTAAATTAGTTAGGTTGCAAAATGTAAAACATTTAAAATAATAAGAAAAAGAAGTCCTAGAGGACCAGTGTCCCTTCTGCAACACACCTGATTCAAATCAATGTGTAGTTAGCCGACATGTGCAGAGCTTGTCTGAATCTGAGTTAGGTGTGTTCCGGCAGGATCACTTAGAAAACCTGCACCATCTCAATACAGTGCATCCACACTGCATAATAAATAACCAGATTATAATAAATAACCAAATAAATAATCATAATAATCAATCATAATCATAATAAATAACCAAAGATTCAGAGAATCCAGGATCAAACCTGTGTGCATGTGGCCTTCAGGTGGTCTTGCGTTAACAAACACGTCGACCCAGTCGTCTTTTCTGGACCAAAGTTCATAAAAAATCCTTTCTGGAAAGCGTGGACGCCGAGTCCACGTGTGTCCGACGGGCAGCTTCCACATCTGGGAAGCTGAAACATCTGCTCCCATCCAGACGACGTCTCTTCCAGGGAAGACTTTGCAGATTTCAGCAAGACAACACTGAACCACATCCTGCATCCATCCCAGCTGCATGGCTTCTTACAGACGTGTTGGTTCACAATCAGCTCAGATTTTCCATAAAGTTATCTAAAAAAATCTCCGTTTCAACATCTGATATGTTATTTATCTTCTGTAAATGAAATATTGGTCGTTAAGTTTGTAAATAATTATATCCCGTTATTATTTTCACTTTCAGCAACGTAGGAACATCATAAAATCACCAAATCAGGACATTAAAACTAGAAAACGTGTAAATCACCATGTACTTTAAGCTTTAGGTTAAATGAAACCAAAACAAATGAAACAACAGCACAAAGTAAATAAATAAATGTTTATTTCACGTCCTTTATTGTGAGTTTTCTGTTGATGAATCAGTGAAATGGTTTGGAGGAGGACTGCGGTCAGGACGCCATCCAGATGAGGAATGGCAGCAGGACGGCCAGCAGGACGGACCAGGCGCTCGCCGTTCGCAGGTACACCAGCCAGCACATCGCCAGCATCGCCGTCACCTTGGCAACGCGCCGACTCAGCAGCAGCTTCCGGACCGTCTTACAGAACTGATGAGAAGACAGGAGGAGGATCGATCATTTCCAGTCAGCTTTAAATCAATCCGTTTCTTTGTGTTTCATTCTTTATTTCTTGTCTTTTTCACGTCCAGATTATTTAGGGTTTTTTTTCAGTCTGTTTTTTCTCATTTTCCAACAGACATCTGGTTTCCCAGATGTTTCATTTGTTGTTCTAAACTGTTTTTTTTTTGCCTCCGTGTGATCATTTTACAGATTTTATAAGCATTTTTTATGATTTTACAGGCATTTCTAGCAACAAAAGTCTTTTCTGATGAACTTTGTTCTCATTTTGCTTCCATTTGTTGCAGTTTTGTGTCTCTTTCTGTCCGTTTAACATCAGTTTGTGGTCATTTTTCTGCTTTTGTGGTTGTTTAATTCACCATTACAGTGATTTTATATTTTTTTATGTACCTTTTATCCCCTTGTGGCAGTCAGTGGTTCATTTATTGCCATTTTCTCTCCTGTTTCCTCATTCTGATGCTCAGTTTGATCTTTACTCGTTTTCATCACTTCTGCATGACGAAATTGATTTGCTGACATGTGATTGGCTGGTTGGATATTTTGCTAACATGCAGACATTTTTCATCCTATCTGAACACAAATGTTATTCCACTTGGAGGAGTTATAACACTTTGGAGGAAGAAATGACATAAAAATGAGAGTCCAGTTTCACCTCCTGCCTACAAACAACCACCAGATGGCGCCGTCGTGTTTGTTGTCCTTCACACAGACACAACCTGACTAACTCTGCAGCCTCTTTGGTCTGCTTGTCTGCTGTATTTATTGATTAAAACCGCATCTGGAAGCTGAACTATTTAACTCCAGTCAGCCTGCAGGGGACACGTTTCCATGGCGACATGATGTTTTCAGGCTAAAATGATGTAAAATGAACGTATGAACAGATAAAGCAGCATAAAGAGCAACCAGACATTTGTAGAAATAACACACATAGATCAGCAGCGACCAAGTCTGAAACACACACAAACACAAACACACACACACTCACACACACACACACACACTGTTTCCATGTTTCCACACGTCTTCCTGCTACTATCTTCCTGCTGTCCTCACTGCAGCACCTCCACCTCAGCTGCATCCCAAACATCTTCTTGGCTTTATTCCAGCCATTGCGGATCATTATTTTCCTGCTTTTCTCATCACTTGTTGATCTTTGGCTGCTCCTGATTGGACGTTACCGTCAGTTTAAGCTCTCTGATTGGTGGAAAGTCTGACAGGAAGTGTCTTCTTCATCATGTCCAGGTGAAAATAGAGGTCTCTTAGCAACATGGTAGTGATGGTGATGAAGATGTGATAAATAATGGTGGATTTACCATCTAGAGTCTCTGAATAAACACTACATGTTGTGTCTGGATTGCAAACCTCCTGGAAGGATAGAAACCATAGACTGTATATAAAGAGATGTACGGAGCCTCCGTGACGTCACCCGTAGGTTTCTGAAGAGCTGAATTGAAGCTCGGTGGGCGGTTCCTACCATCGCCATCTTGGCAGCGTCATGCGTGTCGCCGCATCAGGAAAATACAAATATGGGCAAAGAGGTGGAGCTGAGAGGGGGGCTGTGAGTGTCATGGTGGATGATTGACATCGAGCGAACTCCGAGCTTTCTGTAGCTAAGAGCTAACCGAGCTAAACCGGAGATAACAGGAGCTAACCAGCTAACGGAGGTAAGCGGGCTAAAGCTAAGTCACGTTGTTAACCGGCTAAAAACCGCAGTTGTTCTACGTTCTTCTGACTTGAAGCAGGAGATCGGGTACCTGTCAATCAAAAGGACACGCCCCTAAATATGCCAAACTTCGAGATTAAATCACTATTAAACAGGCAAGTTAGAAAAAAATTCACTCCACCCACAGTTGTCATGAAGGTAAACCTGACCTATTAAACCTAAAATGGATTTTTGAACCAGGCTGCAAACATGTTTATTTCTGCTGTAAACGTGTTTATTTCTGCTGTAAACATGTTTATTCCTGCTGTAAACATGTTTATTCCTGCTGTAAACATGTTTATTTCTGCTGTAAACATGTTTATTCCTGCTGTGAAGTTGGTCTTTTTAACATGGGAGTCTATGGGGATTTGCTCTGTTTTGCAGCCCCTAGTGGATGAAGGGGGAACTGCAGTTTTATGCACTTCTGCATACGCTTCACTTTTAACCACCAGAGGTTGCCGCTTGATAGAAACGCTGGAAAACCTCCGTAGACCAGCTGGAGGGTCACATGACCATCACCTTGATGACGGCGTTCAGATTAATGATCTGATTAATTACTGTCAGATTCCTCCTCTTAGCTCGTTTCATGTGTCCGTGACAGGTTTTCCATCCGTCTGCAGGAATGAACCTAATCATCTCATCATCTCTGCTCCCTGCGAGCCAAACTTTCTGCATCTTCATCGTTTCATGTCCTCTCCTCCTCCTCCTCCTCTTCCGCTCCCTGCAGCCAAACAGCAGCACTTTGTTTCCCCTTTTCTTTCACAAGCCGACGGCTTTGAGCGGGAACAATGGCGCTCTCAGTGTTGCTGCAACAGGAGGCTTAACCCAATTAGAGGGACATTCAGGTCTGATCGGTGATCGGCTTTATCCTGCAGCTGAAGGTCAGGCTGCTGCCGGGACCAGAAAGGTCTTCGTATCAGAGCCTCCACCAGAGACTTTCTTCTGTTTCTAAATGATTTTAAGGCTGAAACTGAAAAGGGAAGGAATATGTAGATGAAATGGTAATTAAACAGTGCTTTCATCATCTTTACGGATGCTTTAAGCATCTTCTATCCGACTGCTTGTCCCGGATTTTGCAGAAGGAATCTGCCTCTTATTCCTGTAAATTAAACCATCAGGCTTCAGGAAGAGGGGGAGTGGATGCTGTCTTTGAGCATATAAAGGAGATATTCTGACTTTAAG
Organism: Telmatherina bonti; assembly: GCF_933228915.1. NCBI lineage: Eukaryota > Metazoa > Chordata > Actinopteri > Atheriniformes > Telmatherinidae > Telmatherina > Telmatherina bonti. The sequence goes on from NC_136616.1 coordinate 35,428,320, forward strand.
CACAGTTTTCCCACCTGGAAGGTCTGAAAGCTCATGACGGTGCCGTATCGGCAGTACATAACGAAGTGTTCGCAGTTGTACCACAGCAGGCTGTAGGCCACTTCTCCCAGCAGCTTCTCCGCCCTCTGGGCCACTTCCTCCCCCTGCAGCGCCAAGCGGCTGCACATCTGCAGAGAACCGGCGGAAACATCCACCGAAGTCTGTTAATGAACACCTGGAGCCCATCCAGACCCTCTCACACACGGCTCAGATGATGACGAAGGTCATGACTAGAGCTGATAGCCAACGCCTGGTTGGTCACCTTGTCCATGGGGTTGACCAGGATCTCGGCTCCGTAGGCGAAGTCCTCCACTGAGTCCACCCTCACGCTGCCACACTGCAACACAAACCATACTTTAAACCATTAGACCATTTGTTCTGGTGCAGGATTTGGCAAGAGGACAGAAAATTTAGTCAGGATCGCTTTTCTGACCCTTAAATGGACGTGTTACGACTGCAGTCGTATTGTGTCTATGTTCTCTTGTGGTGTTATTTGTGTTTTTTCCGGTGTGTGCCAGCAAGGACCGATGCGCCGCCCGACACCAGCATTGGACCGCCTGAGGAGACGGGTCGGGGTTGGCTCGCTGCTTTTTAAAAGGAAGGAGAACAGCGTGTCTGGTTGGAGGGTTCGGAGGGGCGAAGCGGCGTACCATCCTTCGCTTTGCATTGCGTTGCGTTGCATTGTGTTGCATTGTGTTGCGTTGCGTCACGTTGCGTCACGTTGCATCGTGTTGCGTTGCATTGCGTTGCGTTGCGTCACGTTGCGTCACGTTGCGTTGCGTCACGTTGCGTCACGTTGCGTCACGTTGCATTGCGTTGCGTTGCATTGCATTGTGTTGCGTTGCGTCACGTTGCGTCACGTTGCGTCACGTTGCATCGCGTTGCATTGCGTTGCGTTGCGTTGCGTTGCATTGTGTTGCGTTGCGTCACGTTGCGTCACGTTGCATCACGTTGCGTTGCGTCACGTTGCGTCACGTTGCGTTGCGTCACGTTACGTCACGTTGCATCGCGTTGCGTTGCATTGCGTTGCGTTGCATTGTGTTGCGTTGCGTCACGTTGCATCGCGTTGCGTTGCATTGCGTGGCGTGGCGTGGCGTGGCGTGGCGTGGCGTGGCGTGGCGTGGCGTTGGGTCGCGTCAGGCTGGCAGAGCGAGACATAGTCTGTGAAGTTTGTGAACTGTTTCGGGGACATTTGTTAAAAGCTGTGAGCCTATTTGGTTTGAGTTTTCTCTTGTTTTTGTTAGACAAGGAGGTAAGAACCTGTCTTTTATATTTTCACATTTATTTTGCATCGGTAAGTTCAAAACCAAAGCATAGGATCTATTTTGTTTGTTATTTTTTGGCGTTTGGCGTGGAGAAAATGGATGGATTACATTTCTGCCTCCATCTTGTCAAACCACTGGGAGTTTAAATTTACATGTGATATTTCTGTTGTGTTAAAAACACTTTATGTAACTTTCCAACCTTTAAACTCTGCATTTTCTACTCGTTTAACATGCTGACTTATGAGGTGTAAACGTCTGGAGCCGAGGCTGAAAAACCGCGATGTTTTCATGTGGGATGCCGCGTCACACTGAAAATCACTCAGAAACACTTTGGCTTTTTCTGATCGTGCACCATGACTGATAAAAAATACACAAAGTTACAAATTTACAAACAAAGAGAGGAAACAAAAGAAAAGCGACAGAACAAGAGTGAGGATGAAACCGACTTTTACTGCCTGAAGAGCTCTCAGAGAAGAGACAGGAAGCAAGATGGCTGCTGGATTAGCCGTCAATAAGGGAGAATTCTGCAATAGTTCTGTAATGTGTGTAAAGTTCAGCAGTTTCCAGAAGTTCTTCTTATTTTCTCCCAATGTGCGTTCACATGAAGGGTCCGACGTGTTAAATACCACCTGAAACCAACCGATGACAAGTCCTCAGTGGTTCGCCGTGAAGAATTAATAAAACAGCTAAAAGTCTCTGCTGTATTTAGCATTTAAAAGTCACTTTTCTCACATCGAACTGCTGCTGATTTGATCTCCTGAAGGAAAAGCAGCCGGAGAATCAGCTAAATGTTGGCTTTAAACCATGGAGCTGCTAGCTGCTAGCATGCTAACTGAGGGGAACTGTGACTGGAGGGAATTTCCTGAGTGGAAGTGGGCAAGGTGGAGATTTTCATCAGTCGTCTGATAAAATCTGCATCAGATCAACAATCAGATCTTTAATTTTCCTCATCTGACATGTTTATCTTCTACCTGGATGAAAATACAGACTGATCATTGCATTTACATTTTACACATCGTCCGATTACTTATTTATTTTAAAGATATTCATAGTTTTATTTGTATTAATGATAATACTGTCTCACATTTACTGCTTCAAGGTAATTCAGGTTGAATTCTTGGTCACAGATAATCCCTGTTAGGGTCACTGGGCATTGACGGGGAGTAAAATAGATGTTTTTTAGCCGAAAAGTCGTCACACAACTGATGCATCAGGAGTAAATATTAATAAAAAGCTATAATTCCCAAACTGAGAGCTCTCTGACTGCTGCTCATATTGGGAAACATTCTGGGAAGGATCAGGTACAAATGAGAGTCTCTGGCATCTGTTTTGTCCACCTGGTGTGTTTCTGCTCTGTTACCTTGGCGATTACTCCCAGGATGAGTCTGCTGTTGGTGACCATCTGCTTGATTCGGACCTGGTCACTGGAGACGACGGGCATGATGTCTGGGATGAAGTGAGCGACTCTGCAGGCGAGGAAGGGAAGAACATGACAGAGAGGGAAAGGAAAGGGAAGAAGAAGAAGAAACTGGACGCTGTCGGACCTACCTGCCTCCTCCCAGGTAAATCCCAAAGTGTGTGAACAGAGTCCGGGAAACTTCCAGCAGGTCTCCCCTCCTGTACATCAGGTCATACTTACACTCCGTCCCCTCCTTCCTTTTCATTTCCCCATCATCTTCCTCTTCTGTCTTCTTCTTCTTCTTCTCCTCGTCAGGCGGCACAGGCGTTGCCGTGGAGACGAAAAGCAGAGCGAGCAGCTGCAGACGAAACATGGTGCGAGGAGTTGCAGGGCAGCAGAGGTTTTATTCTGCTTGGGGGAGGAGCAGAGAGGAGATTAAACTTTCACTGCTTTCTAACATTTTCCATCTGCTGCTGATCATTAACCCCCAAACGAAGCAGTGCTGGACTGAAAACTACAGCAGCAGCAACAGTATTTACAGCAGTACATAACAACACACATATTAAACATCTACACTGTGTGTCAACCAAGTCCTGGACAGAGTGGCCAGGCGAGGCAAAAATGGGTCCAAAATAACTTAAAACTTTTCAGTTTTCCATCCATCTGCATAGCCGCGCAAATGGGCGTTTGGGAATCTAATTTCTAAATGTTCTGCATCTTTGTTTTTTTCATGCTAAACTTTACTGAAAGAAACAAAACCATCTGAACAACATCATGCAGTTCCAACAACTGCTCGCTAGAGGGCGATAGTCTCTGAAATAACAACTCAACAAGAAGAAAGAAGAAAATATTTGATCATGATTGAAAACATTCACTAATCCGTTTTCTTTCACACTGTTAGAAAACCGCAAAATGAACCTTGATTTCCAGTTCACTTTGGTCGCAACATACGTTCACACCGCTCCAAATGAACTGGGTCATCTGTGGAAGTGAACCAGGGTCCAAAAAGCCCCAGTGTCAACGTGTCCTAAAATGGTCATAAAGTCTCCTGTGACTGGTTCATTTCCTCAGAAAGTTTGGTTCATTTAGGGTGGTGTGAATGTGCAAATGAACCATGGCACAGATTAAACAAGCAAACTGATGGTTTGTCCGGAAATGTAAGACTCAGATTGCCTGATGCGAACCAAGGCAGGAAACGTAGCACAAAACAAGTGGAATACATGTTACTGAAAAGGTTCCGTTTGACCAGTGCAGTGTGAAAGCAAACTCGAACCAGAAGAACAACTGAGTCCCAGTCCCAGTCTGGTGGACTATCAGGTGTCAATGACCCCAAAAAGAAACAGAAAACAACAAAAGGTGGTTTTTGTTTGCAGAACAGAGATTTTGGGTCCAGCAGAGTGTTGTAACGTCACACAGCAGCTCTGAATACCTGAACAAAAACACCCGACTCACCTGAATCACATCCATCCTTTCTGTCTGAAAACACCTCATGTTGGGGTTCATAAGCTGCGTTCAGAGCTGCTTACACGTGTCCAAATCACCTGAATCACATGTTAATGTCCAGCGAGAACAAGGCTGCAATGGACTCCGCAACCTCCAGCTCTGATTACACAACTCACACAAAAAGCTGCTTAACGTTCGGCGCGGTGCTGTTAGAGGCTGCACTCAGAGGGTCCAACACCTGCAGGACCTCCAACACCTGCAGGACCTCCAACACCTGCAGGATCTCCAACACCTGCAGGATCTCCAACACCTGCAGGACCTCCAACACCTGCAGGACCTCCAACACCTGCAGGATCTCCAACACCTGCAGGATCTCCAACACCTGCAGGACCTCCAACACCTGCTGGATCTGCGAGCCAATCAGGGCTCAGAACACAAAATCATGACTACAAGTAGTTTTTAAGCTTCAGTCAATAACAGGACATAATCAGAATCATTAAAGTCAAAGCTGCTGACAGAGATTATGGAGTGACTTTAATATGACATGGGATTCTTGCTGTTATCGTGATAAGCATGTTGTACTGGTCGTTGGTATGAAAAGTGCAACAAAAATAACATTTGGTATGATTTAATTTGTTTCACCAGGTCTTAAAATGATGTAAATACAAACTAAAATGGACAAAAACCTGACATATCACACTGTGTCGGTTCAGGCACAGCTGTCTTCAGGTCCCATCAGACATTTCAGTCAGGATGAGGTCTGGACTTCTTAAACCGGTTGTAGCTCCAGAAATCACAAGCAGGGGGCGACAAAGTATAAGGATTACCAGAAAACTCCAAGGAATAAAACCATGAGAAAGACTGGAAGTTCCTCATGAGAAATTTTAGATCTCGTTGCGTGTAAAAATAATTTATAAACAAATTATACTTTTTATTAGAAAAAATGGAAAAATTACCATAATTTAATTCACAAACATTTACAATTTTTGCTACCATTTAGAATAATGTTCTAATTTTCCTCAAGTATTCTTGTTTATTTATTATTAACGCCAGGCAATCAAAAATAAAGATGAAACAACAAAAACAGCCTGATACTTTGTAATGAGTAAAAGAAGACGACCGTTTAACCTCCAAGTTCTTTATTTACATAAAAACATAATATAAAGTGTTACAAAGCTGTAAAAAAGCAGATTCTGTACCCAAGTGTGACTGCTAGAAAACAATCAGTTCGTTAAGGATATGTACAGATATTTACAGAAGAGCTTCATCTGGTTACAGAGCTGAAAGATATGCTTGTTGGAAAGTAAACACGTCGAGTTTTGTGTCCGAAGTTGGAGCCTGTTTCCATGACAATGAAATTCTGATCATTACGAGTAATGAGATCATTTTAATGATCAGATCTGATGGGTTTACATTCACTGCAGACAGTCGGTTGGCAGATTTCCTTCAGAGTACGTACATAAGTAGTAACATAAGACTCCAAATTCCCGTTACCGTCTAATAACCCCGATGCTAGCTAATGATGCTAGCATTAGCTGATTGAATGTGAGAGCTAATAAGCTGCTAACTGGGCTTCACGCTGCTGCTGCCCATCATTTACATGAGAAAACCAAGACCATGATGGAGCGTCTGCTTATTTCATACACACACAGATGTAAAAGAATAAAAAACATCAGATTTGCGAATATATTTACAAGAAGACATCTGAGTATTATGGAGGAACTTAAGCTTGATCGTCAGCCTTAAACGTCTGATTTGCTTGATTTCTGGATTTATCGGATAATTCAAGTGGTCATGTAGATAAAATAATCAGATTATGAAAATCTGACTAATACACCAACATTTATACCTAATACTCACATGTCTTTGTTCATGCACTCCCATTTCCACATATTTACATCTGCATATGTGGAAAAAAAATGGTGCCACTTCTGTTATTTTTCAACTTCTGTGTTAAAAAGTTGGAAGTGATGCTTTTTTTGGGAACACAATAGAAAAACATGAAGGTGTGCAGCAGCAGGAAGTCGGAGCATTAACAAAGTAAGACATTTACAGGCAGAATATTTCGCATCTTGTTAGCTTCTTAATTAGCAGCTAATGCTAAAACTTTAGCTGAAGTTGTTTTTAACAAGTCTGGATGTTTTGAAAATATCAGAAAACAGTATGAACTGTAGAATAAACCCTATAATGAACTGGAAAATGTGGACAGGAATTTTACCACTTTTCAGAAGTCGATGAAGATGTGGAAAATCAGATTATTACATTCATCTCGTTGCATCTAGATATCTGATTTCTGTCACAGAAACAGACTCAATCTGATTTCTCATGATAACTGATGTTATCTAGTAAGGCATAATCAGGTTATGCTACACGATCACTTGGAATAATCTGGTAATCATCCGATTTTTGGAGTACATGTCACATTCAGTATCCACAAACATGGGCAGGTTGTGGGGAAAGTTCTAGAGTTAATCGTATTGCTCCAATGTTGGATTTGTGGAAATCTAAACCTGATGTGAGCAGAAAAACTTTTATTTGGGTAATTTGGGTAATCTGCTTTAACTCCCGTCTCTGCCCATTAAGACATTTGGTGCCATTTAAAGACTTTTTAAAGTCACTCTTGTTTCTAAAAGTGAACTAAAAATCTGGCTTGTTAACAGTTATCATTGGCTGTACCATAAGACTTAAATCCTGAAGTTCATAATGTTTGTCAGCATCCTTTCTGCCAGTCTTAGCCTGTGGTAACCGGTGATGAGGCTCAAACGCTGGTGACGGTGGTCTCGGCAGGTCTTAGCTGGCCATCCATAGGGTGAAGGGGATGAGGAAGGTGAGCAGGGCGGTGCTGGGGGATACTCCCAAACACACCATGGACAGGAGGCCCAGCAGCCCTGTTAGGAGGACGTTCCGCTGGTCCCGGATCAGCGACTTCAACCATTCACAGAACTGAAGAGAAGAGAAAAGGAAACAACGTCAACCCAACTCAAGTAAGTTATAGTGACCAGCGACTGTAGAATCAATAACTTTAGTCAACATCAAAACCAAATCAAAGCAAAGTGAATCCATTTATCTCAGTTACTTCGGCTCTTGTTACCCAACGCGTCCAGCAGAGGGCAGTACAGAGCTCCGTTTCAACAGCAGTTTAGCTAAGAACAGTGGAAAACATGGTTATCCACGATGTCATCAAGAGAAATAAAAAGAGGCAGCGCAGCAGGCGGAGGCGCCATCAATTCACCCGGTTGAGAGTCAGCGATACTTCCCAACACTGCCCCAGGTTTTCTGGTTGTACTGCTCCCTTTGCTGTGTTGGGATCTGCAAGCTCTCTAAAAACGTACCAAAATATGGAGGAAATGGACACTAAGCGGAGAACGCCCCCTGGAAGGGTTTTGTTCTTCCCTTTCCTCAAACCGTCTGGCTTTGTAGCCTCTTCCATCCAACCCTGAAGCCACCTTGTGTTCTGAAGATACTTTCTTTGTTTCGGTTCTGTTAAACATTTTTATTTCATTCTGTTTGGTTGAATTAAGCATAATTATTCTATTCTATTCTATTGTATTTTATGGTTATTTAGCAGACGCTTTTATCTAAAGTGACATACACATTCAACCCTTGTCAAAGAAACATCTCATGGATGCACCGGGACACCCTCACCCAGGCAACCCAACTGGGGGGATCAATTCCCAGCTTGCGTCCCAGTAGCTCCCCACGGATCTGCCCTTTTCAGCCCAAATCCACCTTGAGGCTTTCTCTGCCGCCTCGCTAGCGGATCTAATGGCCCTATTCTTGGCTGCCCCTGTCACTCCCAGTTGGCTGAGGACTTTACAGTAAGAACAACCTGTTCTATGGGCTCGTAGGATGTCCTCCAGCCCCTGCACTCCTCCACGAGTTCCCGGTACTTCCAGTGTTTCCTCTCGTTGTTTCCTCCATCCTCTCTTCCCAGGGTACAGTCAGTTCTAACATCATCAGATGTTTTGACTCATCCGGCCAAAGTTTCCGAGACCTTTTGTTTCACTTCATGGTAAAAAACTTTGCTCAAAACCCCATTGAACACAATCTGATATTAAAACTCTGTCAATACAAAAAACAAAAACACAAATTAAACAACCTAAAAAAAAAAAAAAGGAACATGTTTTAGGAGTAAATTTGTTCATTTGTCTGCGACTTTGAGATTTTCTTAATCTTCTGCCCCCTAGTGGACACCTGACACATTGCACACTAATAAACTGTAAATAAAAAATTACTTTTGTTATTGTGATAAAAGACCAAAAAAAGACTTTACATGTTTTAAAAACGTGCGATGGACTGGCGAGCTGTCCAGGGTGTACCCTGCCTGTCGCCCAAAGCCAGCTGGGATAGGCTCCAGCTTCCCCGCGACCCTGAATTGGAATAAGCGGTTCAGAAAATGAATGAATGTTTTAAAAACTGTCTTTTTCTCCACATTTGCTTCTTGGGTTTGGTGTTCCAGAGTTGCATCTGGACACACCGAGGTTCGTTCTGATGGATGGATCTGGGAAGGAGCGCTGAGAGGTCTGTCATGCTGAAAGGGAAAGGTGTTGTGGTCTGAGAAGTTTCCTCCGATGTCAAACTGGAAATTTAAAGATTACGTTTTCGTTTCTTTAGAGCTTTTCTTTGGGGGGGGGGTATATAGACTCTTTGTTTTGGTTTTAAAGCTTTGGGGCGAGAAATGTAAATGTTTCTCCATGTTGTACATTTCCCCGCTGTGGGATCAATAAAGTCTTATTTTACAAACCCTTTTCATGAGTATTTTGTGTGTTTGCATGGAAAAGTGGTTGGCTGGGTTGGTTTAACTCCAACCCCCCACCCTCCTCCTCATGGGGACTGTCGTGCTTGCAGAGGGGAGTGAAGGGTTAACTGTTTGGCCACTGCATTGGCAGAGCTGCTGGTGGATTTGCCACGCTGTTGGTGCTTAAATCCTCACCATCCCCGACCTTTGAAGACCGGGTCAGACTGGGTTTGTAGGTGTTTAATGTGAAATCGGTTGTTTACTGAGTGAATAGATCAGCGAACAACAAACGGCCCAAAGTGAAGCCTGAGGGTGTCACAAAGGAGAACTTCCACTAAAATCCCATCAAGCTTTCAGCGCCTCTCCGACTGAGAATTTCTTCCGAAACTAAATGACTGAAATCTGAGTTTTCTGTTTAAAAGACGACGAAGTGAGACGCAGCTTGTAGCAGAATGGAGGGGATAATTGACCTGTTGTTTATTTTCCTGCGGGGCCCTCGGAGGCTCTTTTAAGAGCTCCTGTTGGCCTTCGCCCCCCCCCGTTAATAAACCTGCAAGAAGCAGACTGGGCTCTGAGAAAGCAGACAGGTCAGATGCTTCGGTTGGGAATTACAGGAAGTGAAACCTGATGAGGGGAAAGTTTCTCTGCAGCAGGAGGGAAAGCGCCATCTGCTCCTCGTTACCCTGATTAGCTCGTCTGATCACATCCACCGAGATCATTACTGATGTTGTTGTAATTTGTCTTTAAACAGCAGAAAGAATTACCTTTTAAAGCCCCAGAAACTGACTCAGCGGGTTGTTTCTTCTTCCTCTTTCCTCTTTCAGTGTGCTGTAAATAAATGTGACTTTTGGAGCCAGCAACTGGATATCAACACACTGGTCACGCTGAAGGCCGTCCCGACCGATTCGGACACTTTTACCGACAGCCGGCTTGTTGGGCGGAACAAAGGAGAGAGCTTGGACTAAAGTCACTGCAGCTGTGCTTCAGAAATACTGGAACAAACTGCACGAATAAATAAAGAGTTTAAAAGTTCATTTGTGTTCTGACACGATACGACCCGACCGCTCTCACTGCTGGTCCATCCCGACACGTTGGACCCTTGTGACGGGAACCGTAACGTCATCAGAACCCGGAAGCGCCAACATCCATCGTTTGTTGAAACGCACACAGAGAAAGTCGGCTGCCTCGACTATTTTGGAGAACTCTGAAAACACAGACGTGATGACGTGTGTGGACTCGACGTAGGTCGGGAAGACGTGGACAATACGGTCCGATCTGCAGCCGGAATAGCTGCCATTACCGCTCCAGTCTGCATGCAGCCGACTGGCGTCCCGACTGTCCAAGACCCTCATGAAGACCAGGATTTATACAAGTCTTATTATCTGGATATCCATTATTTCTGACCATTTGTGAGCCTGGTGGTCATCACTAGACAAAATACGACAATTTTGAGTCGAAAACTGGTGAACAATCACCAAACAAGTGAAAAATCGTCTTAAATGGGTCAAAAATCACACAGTTTGGCTCCTGAAGCAGGTAAACATCGCTAACAGTAACCAGCAGACGGTGTGAACACTGGGAGGTGGAAGAGTCTGCAGATCTGCTCCAAATAAACAGATGACGACGCCGAACCGATCCTAAAGTCGTCACTCTGAGTGCTGAAGGCACCAGTAGGGCTACGTACTGGTTTCCATCATCACAATGCTCCACAGTGTGCCGACTGGCTGGCTGCTGCTGCCGTCTGCTCGTTGGCAGGCGGCGCGGCTCTGAATGCAGCTCTTGTTCTCAGGACTTTTCCGAGGAGCGACCCAGATTTACTTTTTCCCCTGAACACGGCGTCTTCCAACAGAGCAGGAGGGAGAAGATGTGTGAACTTTCACCTGAGACTTGTTTCCAGTTGGGAATGCTGCTCCCATTTCTGTTTCATTGATGGGATTTTACTGATTCTGTGATGTTTATTTACTCAGTCACACTTTAGGAACTTCTTATTAATGACGTTGTTCCTCAGAAAAAACGTTTTGCTCACTTTTCTTACGATTTGTTGTGTTTGCATCCTTTAGCTTTTCTTTGCTGCTTTTCCCTCATTTTCTGTCTATTCCTCCTGGAAATGTGTTTTTCTCTTTGTAAACTTCCCTCCGACCTCCGAGCCGTCACCGCAGGAAAGAAGCTCCTCACTCCGAGGATGAGCCGATGTCAGGGGCAGCGGAGCAAAGAGCCAACTTTACCGACAGACAGACGGACAGACAGAAAGCAGGATTTTAGCAGGAAACTTCAGCATGGAGGCAGAAACTGGACACTTACAGGACAAAAGACAAAAGAAGACGACATGAAATCCAGCAAAGACCCGGACCAGGACCTGAGAGATGCATCTGGACCAGTTATTCAGTTTGGCCCTACAAGGTCCGCTTTCCATGGATTCCTGCTTCAACACACCTGAATCATTTTAAGTGGATCCAACAGCCTATCAGGGTCTGTACAAAGCTGTGTTGGAGCAGGGAGACATGGAAACCCTGCTGGATCCTCGTAGGACCGAGTTGCGTACCCCTGATCTGGACCTGCAGCTGATCCATCTCCTGTTGGCTGAAGCCTCATCAGAAATGGTCTCCATGGAAACATGGGTGTCAAGAAGCCAGAAAAGGTCACATGACCCGAAAACTGGACTGAAGATCGGTGGAAACAGATCTGATGGAGGAACGGATTCACAGAACCTGGACCTGGTGTGATGGATCTGGGTGTCAAACTCCTCGAGGATGCGGCGTGTTTTACTTGTTTCCCTGCTCCAACACACCTGCTTCCAATCAAAAGGACCAAAAGGCTCCTTGTGAACCTCTTCGATCAGTCAGGTGTGTTGGAGCATGGAGACAACAAAACCAGCAGGATACCGGCCAGCGATGACCGGAGTTCGACACCTGCATGATGGAGAACGGGAACCTCAACACTTTGGACATCGCTGCATTTCCTGTCAGAAAATGTTTCTTTATAAAAATGAACCTTAAACTCGATAAAACTGATCAGAGCTTCCTGTCAGCTTGCCTCCATCTCTGCGACATTCCCTGCAGGAATGAAAGATCTTCCACAGCTCCTGCAGCTTTATGAGGCATGCAGCTTTCTGGCGCTAAACTCTGCCAGTGTGAACACTCACTGGAACCTGAAGCGTCGCATGTGAAATAAAAGAACAAAATAAAAATGAATAAAATAAAATAAAAATAAATAACATGGAATGTGTATGTAAGGAGTCTTTGATCTCTTAAGTTTTCCTCCTGGGAGCAAAAAGCTCCAAAAAGCTTCTCAAGTGGACAAAAATAACATAATAATAAAAAATAACCTGCAAATGAGTCAAAGTTCAGTTATTTATCTATTTACTTTTTCCCCCTGTTTGTAAATGTCTTTTTTTTTTGTAGATGCTGCTGCTCTTGTTTTGTGTTGTTAGTTTTATGTGAAGGACCCATTAAAAACGAGATGGTGCATCTAAAGGGGTTTTTCTTCCATCAATAAATAAATGTTAAAATGATGGATTCTCTGCTTTAACCGCAAAAAAAAAAAAAAAAAAAAAAAATTAAGATTTTAAGTGATCTGATTTACTTCACGCCTGGTTTTAAAAAGTGAAACAGTTGTTTAAGTATAATGAAGTCATGTGGGATCTTCACGCTGCAGCGCGGCGCGTAAAACCGCTCCACGGCGCGGCGCGTAAAACCGCTCCACGGCGCGGTTTTACGCGCGGCGCGTAAAGGCGCAGCCCTGTCGGTGCCAGCATCTCACCTTGTCGGTCTGCAGGCTCTGCGCGGTCCCGTAGCGGCAGTGCGTGACAAAGTGCTCGCAGTTGTTCCACAGCAGGCTGTAGGGCACGCTGCCCACCAGCCGCTCCGCCCGGCGCGCGACCTCCTCCGCCGGCAGCGCGCCGCGACGCACCGCTCGGTCCATGGCGTTGAGCAGGATCCCGGCTCCGTACGCGAAGTCCTCCACCGAGTCCACCCGGATGCTGGCGCGCTTGGAGAGCACCCCCAGCAGCAGCCGCGTGTTGGTCACCATCTCCTGGATCTGGCGGCTGTCGGCGGTCAGCGCCGGCAGGATGTCCGGGATGAGGTGCGCCACGCGGTTCTCGCCCAGGTAGATCCCGAAGTGGGTGAAGAGAGTCCGGGGGACCTCCAGCAGGTCTCCCCGCTGGAACCCCTGCGGGAGGGGGTCTTCCCGCTCACAGCGCCGGGGGGGCTCTCCGCTGTCTCTGCCCAGAGGAGGCAGCAGGCTGGACAGCTTGATGTGGGCGAGGAGGAAGAGTCTCTCCAGGAGGAAGGTCAGCGTGTCCAGCATGACTGCGTTCTGCTTCTGCTTCTGCTGTCGGAGGCTTTTCCTCCTGCACGGAGGGTGTGTGGAGGTGTGTGTCGTGTTTATGCGCGTGTTGGGAGAGTGACGTCATGATGGCTGAGACGCAAACACGGGAGGGGGGGGGGGGCATCACAAAAAGCAGCTCCTAACATCCATTTTTAAAAAGGAGAAAAAATAGTTTTGACTTCTTCGATACAACATGAGAAAAACTCAGTAAACTCTGAACACGCACGCAAACACACACGCACGCACGCATGCGCGTTAAACTTCATGCCAACCAAATGTTGCCCCTCATAACTTCCAGCTCAGCAAATGTTGTTGACACTCAGGTATCATCTCCATCGTGGGAAGTGTGCTGAGGTTCGGGTCAACAAATGGCTTCACACACACACACACACACACACACACACACACACACACACACACACCGGCAGTGTGAACCCGTCGCTGAAGTGTGTGTGAACTGCAGGCTGGTTTTCTGAACACAAACAGGTTATTTTCTTCCAACTGCTCAGAAAACCACAGAAGAAGAAATGTATACAGCCAAATGTGCAGATATGCAACAATTAAAGCATCTGAGTAAAAATTGTTTGCCTGTTTTTTGTGAGGGGGGGGGGGGGGGGGGGGTTTCTATCCCAGCAGATATGGAGGGTATACACCCTGGACTGGTCACCAGTTCATCACAACCACCCACACACTGCAGGAGAATTTCCAGCGATCATCTTCCACTGCGGCAGAAAGCTGGGGAACCCAGAGGGAAGTCTCACACACACAGACAACATGCAAACTCCACACAGAAAGATCCGGCTTGAATGTTGTGAGAAACCTGAAAAGGTGTTTAAATGTTCCATGTAAAGATCCATTTATGCTGGAATGTGAACATGCAGAACAGGAAGAAGACGATGCAGAAACCACCAAGAAAGAACCTGAAGGAAAATGTCTTCTTAGTTTTAATCTTCTTCTGGTCTGTTTAGATGGATGTAAAGAACTTTATCGCAGCGAAGAACCACTAGCGGTGGTCATGATCTCTGAACTAATGGATAAACGGACAAGTATGGCACCATAAAAGATAGATGGAAGTATGAGGGTGGCAACGTGGGACGGTATGAAAAGGATGCCACAGTTATGGCCTTAAATAAAATGGGATCATGTGGTTGAAAAGGAGGTTTATTAGACCATGTCCATCCCTTTCTGAGCACAGTGTATCATCTTCTGATGGAAACTTCCAGCAGGATGATGCACCATGTCACAAAGCTCACATCATCTCCACCATGACGATGAGTTCACTGTCCTCCAACGGCTCCACAGTCACCAGATCTACATCCAGCAGAGCAGCTTTGGGACGTGGTGGAACGGGAGATTCTCATCATGATGAGGTGGAACGGGAGATTCTCATCATGATGAGGTGGAACGGGAGATTCTCATCATGATGAGGTGGAACGGGAGATTCTCATGGTGATGAGGTGGAGCCAAGCAGCAACCTCCAGCGGTTAAAAATGAAGCCTATGCAGAAGTGCATAAAACTGCAGTTCCCCCTTCATCCACTAGGGGCTGCAAAACAGAGCAAATCCCCATAGACTCCCATGTTAAAAAGACCAACTTCACAGCAGAAATAAACATGTTTACAGCAGAAATAAACATGTTTACAGCAGGAATAAACATGTTTACAGCAGGAATAAACATGTTTACAGCAGAAATAAACATGTTTACAGCAGAAATAAACATGTTCACAGCAGAAATAAACATGTTTACAGCAGGAATAAACACGTTTACAGCAGAAATAAACATGTTTACAGTAGAAATAAACACGTTTACAGTAGAAATAAACATGTTTACAGCAGAAATAAACACGTTTACAGTAGAAATAAACATGTTTACAGCAGAAATAAACACGTTTACAGTAGAAATAAACATGTTTACAGCAGAAATAAACATGTTTACAGCAGAAATAAACATGTTTACAGTAGAAATAAACACGTTTACAGTAGAAATAAACATGTTTACAGCAGAAATAAACATGTTTACAATAGAAATAAACATGTTTACAGCAGAAATAAACATGTTTACAGTAGAAATAAACATGTTTACAGCAGAAATAAACATGTTTACAATAGAAATAAACATGTTTACAGCAGAAATAAACATGTTTACAGCAGAAATAAACATGTTTACAGCAGAAATAAACATGTTTACAGTAGAAATAAACACGTTTACAGTAGAAATAAACATGTTTACAGTAGAAATAAACACGTTTACAGTCAAAACAAACATGTTTACAGCAGAAATAAACAAACACATTTATTATCATCATCAAACAGCTCTGCTGCAGCTTCTATGAACAAACCTTTTTATCAGACTGATTAAAATATTTTATTATAAATATTATAATTTGTTGCTTCGTCACATTCAGCTGATTGTCATTTTATTCATTGTTCCTCCTGGTTTTCCTTCTTTCACTCCTGAAGTGAAGAAGAGGATTTTCAGGGATTAAGAGTAGATGATGAAACCCACACTCCGACCCCCAGACTGAGCCCCCCCCCCCACAGAGTCAGCCTGACTGCTGGTGAATGAGTGTCGACAGATGAGATCTAGACGCTGAATGAGTGTGTTGATGTCATGCCGACGGAGCTGCTGTGAAAAGATGAATGGAGCTCAGTGATGCCGTGAGAGAACCAGATCTGTGTGAACGTCCTGGTCTTTGTGTGGGTTTGGGGACCGTGTTTTGTTTTAGAGACGATGAGGACATTTATACGAAGAGGGGACGTTTCAGCTGATCCACACTCTGGGACAGTTTTTAACTTTCAGGTTTATGTTAAGTCCCATAAAAATAAAACTAAAACAGACGTCAGCAGTCTGGGATTAAAAGAGAAACCACGAGGAGACCTCGGGGACCGGCTGCAATATGTTTCTGATTGTTGCTGTTAGTCAGTCTGAGAACATCACAGATGAAGCTCAGTAAAAACTGTCTGCAAACGCTTCACATGTGTTACATAAAGGTATTTCCTATCAGATACGAATCTGTAGAAGTTTATTGTCCATTTTAGTTCATTAATGTTTTACATCTGTTGTTTGAAGTGTCAATGTTTACATCTTTTTGATTGTTTTTTGTCTCCCTGCTTGTTTTTGTCTTTCTTCGATGCCGCTTGGCTCAAGATGTTTTCATTGTCTCATGTCTGTGTTGCAGTTGTTTACAGGCCTTTTAGATATAAATATATACTTTGTGGTTTTCTTCCTTCTGGTTGTGTTTTAGTCATTTGGCATCTTCTTGCGATTGTTTTGTTGTTTAATTTTTGATCATTTCATGCAATTTTGTTGATGTTTATGTCAGTGAATCCAAAGACCACATTGAGCCAGTCTGGATGTTGTGATGTTTTATTTATTATTTAGTTTTAACTTGAGCTGAGGGCCTCCCTGAGACATGCAGGGCTTTTCACGTTTTCTTCAGATGATCAGACATTTAATGACATTGACAGCGAGGGTGATGTAACTCAGTAGCTCCGTAAGTCAGAAAGTCAACAGGTGGATATCCAAACTTTTAGAGAGGCCGCCTTATATCCATGTGTGTGTCATTAAGCATGTTGTCTGAACAGTTTGTGGAGGATTTGTGGGATCAAAACAAGAACTACAAATAAAAACAAGTTGGGATGATTTTAAGAAGCGCTGAAGGAAAACAACCCAATTCTTTGTGGACTTTCTTCCATTCAGACGGAATGAACGCAGGATATTTCAAGTTTAGTCTTAATCTTATTTTTTCCAAGGTTTTTCCATTGTTGCTTGGCAACACATTGGAAGAAAACGGTGATGGAAGACGTTATGGCTGCTGATATTAGACATGTGATGCTAGGAAGTAGTGTTTGGCCGATTCACCGATCGATACATCCTGATGCAACATGTGCCAATTCAACTATAAGATAAGAAAATGCTTGAAAACAATTTTTTTTTTAAAAATAAAAATTAAATGATAAACGCAGCTGTCAAGTAAAGCAGGAAGCCAAAAGTCGTACTGTTGCCTGGACCGGAAGTCCGTCCTTCTAAATGATAAACAGGAGAAATAGCAGGAAGCTAGCAGCTTTGGAGCTGCTGGTACTGACCATGAGATTTTATCTTTGGGGTTGAAGGTTGGAAAATCTGTAATATTAATCAAATCATCGCCCACCAAATCAGGATCGAATCAAGTCGTGAGGTTCCTGAGATTGCACATCATTATTATTCGGTTCAATAGCAGTAAAGATCAACAAAAGATCTCCATATTTTCACTAAGACGGCAGATGAGAAAAGGCTTGTTGGTCTAAATTATTTCTACAAATTACTGTTCGTGATCAATTATTTTGGCTGTTATTGTTGGACTTTATGCTGCCATATCTACTGATATCTTCATTTTACCCTGAAAACATCATGTCTGCATCCTGACTGGGATTAAAAAGTTCAGCTTCTTGGATTTTTACATAAGAAAACAAACAGGAGAATCGTTAAAAGCAAAAACTGGCTTGGAGCTTTAAGGGTTAAAAAAGCCCTGTGAGTACATGTTTACATCCAGTTATCCAGCCACGAAGATGCTAAATCCATCCATCTGAATATGCTGTGATCCTTTTGGTGTGTTAAACTTTGGGGGTTAAAGTGACAAAGAAGTCTCACAGAGACAGCGAGGTACCAACAAAGAGAAAACCACCACAAAGACAGACAGAAAAATGACCAGTGAGATGTAATTTATCTCCTTTTATCAGCTGTGACAGCATTGCAGAGAAGCTTTTATCCGCCCCGACACATGAGAGCAATCCATCCATACAAGTCTGATGACTTTAGACTAATAGTTTTACTTTTCAGGCTGCATCAGAACGTAAAAACAACGTCTCTTCTGGGACATATGTGCATGCAACCATCTGATAAATCCTGTGCAAGTCCAACAACAGCGTGGTCACTGAGACTTTAGGTTCTGTTTCATCATGGATGAAACTGTTTCTTCAGCTCATCCTACTCATGTTCAACATGGAACCAGGAGGCCAATCAACACCTCTATTAGTAATCTTTACTTAATTCTTTATCTACAGTCATATGAGGTGTTGGTCCTCAGACCTGTCCTCTTCCAACAGCATCATCTTGCCGTTACTTTCAACAACAAAAATAAAGTTAACTTTCTTTTCAATCATCAGATTACGTGCACATCAAGACTTCTTTCCTTAAGAACAGTGTTAGCTCATCATCCTGGCCTTCTACAAAAGCTCCATGGTTATATGACCGTGTCCCAACCCTTCTTCAGCTCTTTGGTATTAGAATATTTAACAACCAGATTATAATGAAACATATCAGGTAGCAGGGTCTGCCCAGGTTGGTCACACCTAGCGCTGAGTCTTTCCTGCTCCGCAGCTTTAATTACAAACAAAACACACGTTTCACAAACATCAGTCCTTACATCCCTGATTCCCAGGCCCTGCTTGGGGAAGAAGGTGGAGTTGGACTTGGTGTTGGGGTTGGACCAGTGACTTGGGGAAGAAGGTGGAGTTGCACTTGGTGTTGGGGTTGGACCAGTGACTTGGGGAAGAAGGTGGAGTTGCACTTGGTGTTGGGGTTGGACCAGTGACTTGGGGAAGAAGGTGGAGTTGCACTTGGTGTTGGGGTTGGACCAGTGACTTGGGGAAGAAGGTGGAGTTGCACTTGGTGTTGGGGTTGGACCAGTGACTTGGGGAAGAAGGTGGAGTTGCACTTGGTGTTGGGGTTGGACCAGTGACTTGGGGAAGAAGGTGGAGTTGCACTTGGTGTTGGGGTTGGACCAGTGACTTGTCTGAGCAGACGGTATCGCTGGAGGTGCTCTGGTTGGCAGGCCATAAAGCCTGTTCCATCCTCCACCAGACGTGAGAATTTTTGTCTTTTTCTCAAAGCCACGAGGAAAAAATAACGTCCTTTTGTGGTTGGAGACATCCGACGACTTGTTTTCGACACATCAGTTGAGCAGAACTTGCTTCTAGTGGAACTCCGAGGAGAACTGTGTGATTGGTTTAATATCTAAGGTGGGAGTGATTAACGCAGAAAAGCGTTTCCAAGGCTGTGGGGGGGTTTAGCTAAGGTCATCTCTGCCATTTTCTGGGCAGATGGTGGTTGTTCCTGTGGTGGGTTTGCTGGGATTCTTTGTCCTGGTGGCTGCTGGTCTCACTGGTCCTACGGGCATCCTGGTCTGCCTCTGCTCTTTGGAGGCGCTCCATTTATTTCAATTTATTCCTAATAATATATTTGTCCCACATTTACCAACCTCAGTTACTGTGTCATCATGCTGGTTTAATCACCATTAACTAGTTGTGTTTATGATCTTCTCTTTGTGTTGCTGTTTTCTTCAGCTTGGTTTAATTTTATACGTGCTCTCCATGATTGTCAGCTTTGTTTTTTCAGGAAAAACAAGCGAACCAAGTGGTTGTAATTCAGCAGAAAAAGCAGTTTTCTAAATCTTAAGAAAAGCATCTTGATGGATATAAACAGGAGGAAATGGAAGACATTATTCTGCAGGAGTTCCACTAACAGGGCAATTATTTCTGCAAATCAGCTGACTGATAAGGAAAAAAACACTGAACAGAGGATTTGGTGATAAACATCTTTACTCTCAAAAATCATTTTCATACAGCAAATTTAAAATGCATTTAGAAAACAAGTTATGGAAGCTTAAACATCAAACATGACTAAATGAAAAATGAAGGCATGATGAATCTTCTTTACATGTTACTCAGCTTTTACAATCATTATAAACATTAAGCTTACTGGCTGCTGAAGACATCTTTTCCAAACGTATCCTGCCAAAGACGTCTTTTACGCTTTAGCCGTTTCTGTATATGAAAAGCCGATTTGACCAGAAATGCAGATTAAATCATTCCAGAAATGTGCTTTCTGTACATGGACACAAAATGCACCCTGACACAAGCACCCAACAAAATCGGCCCTTCACATCTGCTGAACTCAACATTACGCAGGTCCCGAAAGATGAGCCAAAACGCTGGTGGCACGGTGGTGTTATGCTACAGCAACGGCTGGCAGCCAATGAATTAATATCAGTGAATTGTAAAATACTTCAAAGTTCAGGTTGAAGAAAGCTGCGCTTGTTGTAATAAATACTTGTTTTGCTTCATCGTACAGAAAGTACGAATGATTCCACCGTTTGGCTTCTTCAGACTGATTAAAGTGCAACATCACACATTCAATGAACAAAGCATTTTGTGTCCTACATGGCTCACCGTCTGCATTATTTATCTTTGTTCTCAGTGTGCTTTAAAGACAAAAGGCTGTGTTAAAAACTGTTAAAAACTTCTTGTTTTGTATCTGCTGGTTGCCTGATGAAAAAGAAGTAAAATGTTTGGTGTTCCACAGGGCTCCAGTCTTGGACCTCGCTTTTTGTTTTTTTTTTTTGTTTTTTACCTAAAGATAATAATAGCATCCAAAAACCAAACAATATCCATGAAAAGGGTGGAAATGTTTTAACCATCTAGTGATATATTTCACAAAACTGTTACAACTGCATTTATCATCAGCAAGCACTCAAGTCAAAATGAAAATCTCTGTGATTGGAAAATATCTACTGATTATTAACATGAAACTGACACAGACATGAACACCAAAATATTTTAATTCTTTGTGCTGATTTTATCATTTGAGTTTGTAAACTTTGCATAATCTTTGTAATGGCGCTTCAAATGTTTTTGTAAAGAGATTTTATGATGCATATTAAATGTTTAGCGCTTTTCAATGAATTAAAATATACAAGTTTAATTTCTGTTTTTTTTCTTTCCCAGCAACATTAAAACATTTCCTCAATAATGACAAAAATTAAACTTTAAAGTGAGTATTTCTTTACCTAAACTATCGTTTGTCTCAAGAATACAGAAACAATATTCAAAAGGTTAAAATAATTGTAAATTGGATGCAAAATTTTCAAGAATAAGATGGGTTGTTACTACGTGTCTTTGTCTTGCTCATTCTAAATGAAGTTTATAGTTTTCTTTTGCTGATTTATCGAACATTTCTTAATGCTCATCGTATGATCAATTCTTCATTGTGAACTGACAACAATAAGATTAAAGTGTTTTTTAATTCCTTTCCAGCAAACATCAAAAACATTTTTCTCAGTCCATAAATTAATCCTTGCATTGATTACATTTTTGTTCAAATTTGTGAAGAAAGTTGAACTGAAGTGTGTCCCTCATTGTCCAGAAAAACAACAAAATATGCCCAGACATTTGATAAGATAAAAGACATTTTGTTCTATCATAGTTGCTAATAAACATTTCAATAGATGCTCATAGGCAGTGTCGGTCGGGATAGGCCTGTTGAAATGAACGAAACATCCGCGGTGTTCCACAAGGCTCAAGTCTCAGACCTCTTCTTTTCTTTTCAGTAAATGATGAATCTTTTTTTTTGTAAAATTATTCCCAAAAACTATATTATTATAAAATATATCCTTACTTTAACCTAGTGTTTGAGCTGGTTCAGTGAATGGGTGAATAGATTTTACGGATTATGGAAAAACAACCCAATTTGAAGACAAAAATGCCAAAAATTCTCATTTATTGTGAAAAGGTTAGGCAAATGTTCTAGTTAACACTTAGATTATGATGCAAGTTTAATAATACGAGTACTTCAGTCCAGGATTTACAGCCTTTTTTTCTTTTTTAGGGAGTTTTGTTTCAACAGTGATGTGATTTAAACTACCTGTGGATGTGCTTTCCCAAAGATTTTTACTTGTCATTACAGCTATACTTGTATAATATTTATGTAGTGCTTAATAGTCCAGACAAGATGCATATTTGGATAATTAAAATTAAAACTCTGTAGTTTACCAATATATCCGAATCACAGGAAGGTTCTAGCTTGGTTTGCAACCAATATACAATCCCATTAGCTGCTGCATTTTGAAGTGAAGTAGAGGACAGTGGTTCTAAATCCCAGTTAATGCGTGGAATAAGTCAAGTATGTCCATTCACTGACCAACCCCAAGTTACATGTAGTCATGCAAGTCGATGCTGCATTCAGGGTCAAGTAACATCCATCTTGATGTTGGTTGTAGCTCAATCTCTTCCACCCCACCAACCAGTCAGGCTGCATTCATGCTCTTGATTTGATCCATCATTAACATAAATTAAGCTTATAGTGGCTTCTGATCATCTGTCTGAATCTTTTATACTGAGAATCTTGACGAAATTTTCCCAAGTTGTTCAAGCAATTCCAAAGAAAAGGATGAAGGGAAAGATGACGATGACTGATGATAATGATGCCAAAGGTTTCCCAACAATCTCTTCATGATTCGATTCCGATGATTTGACCCAAATAGTCGCTGTGGGAAAGTTTATCATGACAAAATGACTTAAAGATGGGAGAAAAACGAGCATCAACAGCCTGGAACGCCTCGTCATTTCCCCAGAGAGAATATGTCGGACAGATGTGCGTCCAGAGTTTAGCTCCCAGAGCTCCTTTCTCCATTTTTTCACCAGTATGTTTCCTCTTTTCCATGCAAAGTGGTGACACTTGCGGCTTGAATTTCGTTTTACTCGGGGTTTTTATAGGAACTGGGACATAAAGCTTTAATTTTAACACCTCACCCATGTGTTTCTCTACACCACGGCTGTTCTGTAACTCCACAGAACAAGCTGAGGGATTTTCATTTTCCCGTGTGATTCCCTCTTCATTGTCTATATTTTTTCTTTGCTTTCAACTCACATCTGAAAGAATTTGTCTAGCTGACATGTATTATGGTTTCTTTTTGTGCTCCAAAGTCTCTGTCCATTTACAGGGCCCGCTGTTTATTTATTGTTTCAGGCAGGCAGTTGAATGTGTCTCCTTTTGTGTTTGGGAACCGCTGCACATTTTCTGTATTTAGGGCAGCTTTAAACACTTGGTAACAAACTGTGAGACACCTTTCAAAACGAGGTCAAAGATGAGCGAGAAGGCAGTTGAAGAATTTTCCTGGAGAATGAGAGAGGTCACGCAACAAAGACGAGCCAGGACAGAGTTGTAGAAGCAGCAGCTGATGGAGGACATGGTGAGATCTGAGCCCAGACTCTGACAGCTTTGGCCTGGTTGTGATTATGACTAAGCAGACTGGAAGCCAGAGAGTCGGGTTGGTGGAAGGAGGCGTACATTCCTGCAGTGCTGCTGGTCAGAGCCGGGTCGTGTTGAGGTGAACGTTGTGATCGTCAGATTTGAGGCCAACGGCTGTCTCCTTAGATATCTGATTGGGTTATCTTGAGGCCAAAACAAAGATTTAATCTCTAAGGCAGTGTTTCTGAACCCTGGTCCTCAGGATGCACTGCCTTGTTTGTTTTAGAGGAAATCCTTGATGAGGAAGTTCAATCTGAATCAGGTGCGTTGGAGTAAAGATACATCTAAGACATGTGGGGCAGTAGGCCATGAGATCCTGGACTGAAAAACACTGCTCTAAGAGAAACCCAAAGGAGACCTGAAAAGGTCAGAGGTCAAAGGTCGGGGCAGATCCCTTGAAGCAAAATAAAGGAGGACATCTCAGCCTCTGGGATGTAAACTACCTCTGCTTTGATCAGATTATCAGCGATGACAACAAACAGTCGGCTGCTTTTACAGGAGCTTCAAGACGCTACACTGTTCCAATGTCTTCACCTGTTTTTAATCCAAAAAGATCTTTAACCTTACAATAACAAAAAGCAGCTCAACTTATGATGTAGAGTCTCAACCAGACGGTTAGGTTTCAAGACATCGCTTTTATAAAACATCCTCATTTATTCAATTTCCATCCTGTTTACGCAGCGTTGTGATGCTACCCAGCAGCTTGGAGCTTAAAGGCAGGGTACACCCCGGACAGACCACTGGTGTGTTGAAAGAAAAAAGTCTGTTTGAATGGAAATGACAGACCTACTGCTGAGTATCGTTTGAGGCAGTGTTCCCAACCCAGCTGCGTGAAGGGTGCTTTAAATCCTGTAACTTGTCAGGTGGGTCTTTCATGAGGTTGGCAGTGGCTCCGGTAGTCGAGCAGGTTGTCCAACAGCGGTCTGAATCCTGCTTCATGTCAACCTATCAGTCTTCGACAAGACTCTCCTCTTCCTGAATGTTTGTTGGTGGCTGGATGGTGGACTGGTGGTCATGCAACGTGGTCAGCGACATTTATAAATGTGTCAAAGTTAACGGCCATGTGAAATGGGAGGATTTGAGGTTTTCCGATAGAAAAGCCTGAACTGCTCAGCAGACTGTCCAGCAAATGGAGAAAAAGACATGAGTCATCAGACCAAGTTTGTGAAACCTGACCTGACATTGTTGGCACGTTCTGCTGTCTGATCCTGACCATTCTCAGCTACACAACCCCATAGACAAACTATTGCACACTGTCTTTTGTTGCCATTGTATCTGACTTTTTCAGAAATTTAAATGACATCAGCTACCTTAGCCTGGACAAGGTCGTGTTACCAGTTCTGATCACTGCAGAACAAAATAACCCAAATAAGCTGCATAGTTTGAGGCGCTTATTACTTTTTTTGGCATTTTTTTTTACGGATAAAAGGAATGTAAACTTGCTGCCTCGTTGAAGAATTTTGACTCAACCATTACATTTAATAGTTGTGTATATTCAACCAACAAGTAATGTAATAATAGTTTTTATTTAATCTTTCTGGGGTTTGACTGTAATGACTCATTGGTGGAAAATGACCAACCAACGCGTGACCAAACATGTTGATGTCGTAGGTTATTTACCACTCGTAGTTTATGATATTAGGAATGCATCTTGTGGGTACCGTTCATTCAACTTGATTTTAACATTGTTGTGGACTTTCCTCATGTACTTGGATCAAAAGCATCAGACACATTTTCCTTCTGATATGATGAAGAAAGAAACACAAGAAACTAAGCCCATAATGAGGAAAGTTCTCCATTTCCATGGTTTTATTTTGCTTGTTCGGTTTCTTGTTTGCTTATTGTCACGCTGGATGTTGTGTTTCAGGCTCTGGCAGTAACTCAGATGAGGAAGTACGATTTTTCAGGGTGGATCAGCTGCGGATGTGACTTATCAGGTCTGAATAAATTCGCTTTGCCAGCTGGTATTTCTTACATTGATGAAGTGTGTTAACTCTTAAACCTGAAATGGTTGTTTCTTTTTGTTTTTTTCATCAGCGTTGTGAAAAGGAAAGAGATGTGCGAGTTCAACGTGATACAGTTTAAATCTACCAACTTGTTGCGGTAAGGATGTTATTTTTCTTTTGAAAAGGCAAAAACTGGAGTTTAATTCATTTCAAATTTCCTGAAAATACCAAAACATTATTTGCCAAAGTGCCTGTTTTAACCATGTCTCCTGGGTGTTTGGTTAAAACTTGCATTCTGGATTTAGTCCTGTGAATCTGATCTCACACATTTCTAAGATTAAAACTACCATAAATTCAAGAAATGTTACCGTCTTAAGGCCTGAAGTTTATTTTGATATATATTTTTAATTTAAGGACGTGATCTGGATCCATAAATGATCCCTTTGTGTTAATTGTTCCTGTCAAGAGAAGCGTCTCTCAGTCCACCAGTGATTTGAGGTCAGGCAGTCCTTTCAGCTTCAGGTCCAGCAGCATCTGTCCGTAGGCTTTACCCTGAGAAAAGACCAAACAAAAAGGTCTGTGCGACTTTACGAGACCAATCCGACGTGTTGGAATTCCCAGTTTGTGTGTTTGAGTTTTATTAGTTTGGACGCGTAAAGGCGTCTTTGATGTTTTGTAGTTTTTACAAAGGTGGAAAAAAACTTGAGATAAATAAAAAGGTTTAAAGAAACCTTTATTTTCTCATATTTCAGATGATGAAAAGGTTCTTTCAGCACATAATCCTTTGATGCTTCAATCCGCAGCACACTCCTGTACTTTCTGATTAAAAGCAGGCAAAGCATGCGCTAACATCCTAAAATCATCTGAAACTAATAGTTTCTTTTGTAAAAAATAATTTTAAAATAGATGCAACTAGCTAAGACGTAAAGCAAATCCCTTCCCCCAAAACCCGTCAAAAAAGACCCATAAAGACGATAAGATGAAAGTGCTAAAAGACAATGGACACAAGGAAGAGACTGTGTGTAAATTGTTTTTTTTTTTTTTTAAAAAAAAGGATGAAAATTTATAAATAAATGGACCATAACAATTATTTATGCCAATAGCAGCCTGACAGGTTTGTCTGGATTGTATTTTCTTATTGAACATGGATTATTTATTAAATTCAGATGATTTGGCTTCTATA
This sequence comes from Telmatherina bonti, assembly GCF_933228915.1. Lineage (NCBI taxonomy): Eukaryota > Metazoa > Chordata > Actinopteri > Atheriniformes > Telmatherinidae > Telmatherina > Telmatherina bonti. Next base: position 35,454,727 of record NC_136616.1, read on the forward strand.
AAAGCCAATTGAAAGAAGCTGGAGAAAAGAAGATTATGAGAGATTGCCGAAGGTTATTCTAACCGCCCCAAGAAGCCTCTAAAACAACTTTAATCACAATTTTAGCCGATTTTGTACCTTCCAGGCGTGGGATGGAACCGTCAAACAGGCCTAAGAGACCTGCTCGGTTGTTTATGATATCAGTAGACTAAAAAATCTGTTTCTATTTCGTTGATGTCAACGTTTCTGGAACATTTGGCACAAAACAGCCAAAAACGTCTCATTTGACCCCATTCACATGGACAGACTGGACATCTGGCATACTGGTCATTTTCCTGCTGGTCTGATGTGTTTCTGGGACGACCAGTGAGGTTATTGGTCTTGTTGGTTCATAAACCTCGGTAGATTACTGGTTTTTACTGAAAACTCATCTTCCATTTACGTGACTTCTCTCCTCTTTGACTGGACCAGCCAAACATGCAACGACTCTTTCTGGCATTGTTATCATTTTCCTGTTCATGGCGATTTCAACGGACATCTCAGCTTTCTAACCTTCTTGGGTTGTTGCGAGCATCAGCGAGGGACATATGCATAAAATACAATAAACATCTATTGAATTAATCCTTTGGGGTCGACCGTCAGGAAAATTGCACGTAAAAAAACTGCAATAAAAGTAATGTTATACGTATTTTTCCCACTTTTAAAGCATAAATCTTTACCTAAACTTTAGCTCTAATAAAAAAAAATCAAGTTACAAGTTACATAACTCCCTATTTTAACAAGAAAACTCAAACATATTTTCCATTAAATGTTGTTTATCTTTGACTGGGAGTAAAATATTAAGAATAATTACATTGTTTTTATTTGACACTTTTTACACTTCGGTCAATAGAATGGAGGTTTTGCATTTAATTTTTGTAAAAAGTCAAATATAGGAAAATGAAAAATCTAAATGTCCTTCAAAAACATGTTTGGAGATTAAAACACCTGAAATGACTGGAACTGGAACATACTGAGAAAAACGGTTTAAATGAGTTTTATGCACTTCTGAAAAACCGAAGTGTTATAACATCCTGGGATTGTTTGTTAGTTCAGCTCTTTTCTTTTATTCCCAAATGAAATGTAGATCAGAAGAAAAAGAGAAATATTGTTGGATTGGCTGCACGGGGTTTTTTTTCACACAAAGGAGGCTCACACCCCCACGTCTGTTAAACCAGTGCATCGACCAGTTTGCAATGGCTGAACTTTCTCAGTTGATGAGCTGCTGGAAAAAGGTGTTTTTTTTTAACATCTGCACATGTAAAACTTGAAGAGAAGGAAACAAAGAGGAAGAAAGCAGGCCTGCGTGTACTCCCACCAGAAGGCGGTTTCAGCGTTTAAACCTGGTCTGGGTTAAAGTCAACAAGTGTGTGCGTGTTACCTGGGGGTCGCTGCGCAGCGAGGCCACCCCTCCCCCTCCCAGCGAACTCTGCAGGACAAAGTTGAGGCCGTGGATCCCCGGCAGAGTGTATCTGCAAAGCACAGTAGAATCCAGACCCGTTACCGCGGCAACGGAAACCTCCACACGTCTGAGACCGCAAAGTCGAGTAAATATGTTAAGAGCAAGCAGAGGTCTGCCAGCACATGCTGGCACCATGTGTGTGTGGCCGTTTATTACGCGTTAGTGTGTGTGTGTGTGTGTGGCTTGTTTTACTGGTGAAAAGTGTGTTTTTCTCTTTAACTGTAAGAAGTGTGTGTCAGTATGTGTGTCACGTAAAACAGCTTAATCAGCATTTATTTGTGTGTGCATACTAACCTTCTTCATGTATGTGGTGCTGTCTAGAAGTATTTAGATGTGTGTGTGTGTGTGTGTGTGTGCGCAGGACTTAAGTCCACATCGAGGACCGAAGCTTGTCTGAACACCTGCGTTATTGGAACCATGTGTACGAGTGGGGTCCACAAAAACACAAACAAATGTTTGATGTTTCAGCGCGGTTTTGGGGTTAGCATAAGATTCTGGTTTAGCATCAGGCAGAGGTGTCAAATGGATGGAACCAAAACCGGCCAAACAGAGGGTCCGATCTGGTCCACTGGTTCAGTCTGGTAAATGTAATAAAGATATTCACTGCATTTTACTAAGATCTTTTTTGATCATGTGACTGTTTTTAAATTTCTAAAGCTAGAAGATAATTTGTTTATATCCGTTACATCTTCGGTTCGTCCTACAAGGTGAGTCAGGATTACGACACAGATGTGGAAACATATACGCATGTCCATCTAAAATGACTTTTAGTCGATCTGATGCTGTATTTTTCAGTTCCAGATAATTGGGACAAAATGTTTAGGGATTTTGTACAAATTTTTAACTTAAAGTTCTACAGCAAGTGTAAATTATGAAAGATAAAAATCACATATGTAAATAAAATAAATATAACAGCAAAAAAATTATACAAGCAGCTTAAAAATGTATGAAATAAATTAAGATTTTATAAAAAATTATAAATTATGAAAAAAATCTAAAATTATTGATATGTAGAAAATATGTAGAATGATAAATATTAAAATAAATATGATCAAATTAAATGTATAAATGTGCAACAAAGTTGCAAAAAAAAAAATTGTCAGGAAATTTTAAGTTGTTCAAAATATGTTTCCATAAAGAAAGTGAAAGAAACTAAAACATCCTGATAGTTTACTTTATTAAAACAAAGGTAAAAATGATTATTTTAGTTATTTATTGGTTTTATTTTACTGAGATAAAACTGTGTTGTATGTGGCTCCTGAACTAACCCTGCTGTTAGCTGTTACCGAGTGCATTGTCCCCATGGGAGTATAAAAACAAACCTGTGTGTGTGTGTGTGTGTGTGTGTGTGTGTGGACCGCCTGGGGGGTGAACGAGTGGTGGAGGTGCACTAATGAAGCGTCTGTGGCGGCAGTGAGGTATTTGAAGGTGTGAGAGGAGATGCAGGTCAGTGAAATTTACAGCATGCAGCTCGTCATTAAGCTAATCGCTAACATGCCGCGCTGAGTCATGGGCATAAATGTCTGCCAGTCGTACTTCTGCTCCACTATTACCTGCAGGTCTATGCCTGAAAACATAAAGATTAATCCAATTTTAATCTGAGAAATGTAAATATTTCCATATGCAGAGCTGTTGGGTGTCTGTAAAACTGGTCACTGAACCAATTTTAAATCAAGTTGGGTATCGTTTAGCTAAAATTTCCACACAGCTAAAGCTGTTGTGTTGCAAGTGTAAAAAGTTTTAGACCTGGCGTCTAAAAACTTTGATGCTTGAAACCAACTGCGCTGCAAATTTTAGACGTTTGGCATGTATTAATCAGACATTGTGGGAAAAGTTAACAAGAAGCTGTTGAATCTATTTGATTTTAATCTTGTGGACTGAAGCAGGGAAGAACTAGAACCTGCAGGTTTGTGGCCTTTGAGGACTGTTTGATATCCTTGGTTTAGACCAAAACAAGTCCAAAAACAGTAAAGTTTTTACCACAGAGTAACAAACAAACGCCTCTTTGAATGGTCAGGTACTGGGATTAAACTATAAATGAGTGTAAAATCATGACGATGCCCAAAGAAAAATAATAAAAGACCTTCAGAGAGTGTGTAGAACTATTGCTTGAAGTCATTTTAAAAGATTAAAACCAAATCAGGCTGCTTGTGGACAAAACATAAAGACCTGGACGGTATTTTTGTATATTTTTCCTTGATAATCTAACTCAACAAGGACTCACAAAACCCCTTAAAATGGGCAATAAAAATGGCTGACCTGAGGTGCATGAATTCTTGCAGTTTCTTCCTCTGCAGTGTTAAATGGTGACGGCTGTAACATTTGCACCACCTGCTGTTTGTACCCACAAATCATCGAGTCAATGAGGATTTACTGACATTTTCCATTCTTTCAGATGGAACAACATTTGGAATAAAACTTCAACCACAGACTTCATTCAACAATAAGTTTTACTGGTGATGTTTAAAACCCATCTTAGCTTGAACAAAGCTCAAATACATCATGTACGCATTAAACTTTATTAGATGGATTGATCACTAAAATGGATTTTGTGTTGATTTATGAGGCTGTCGTTGGATAAATTAGCCAAACAATGCTTTGTCTTTAACAATGGAAGGAAAATATTTAAACTAAATGACAAAATTAAAGATGAATTAAACTATTTTTTTGAATGACTTAAACTTAATGTAAAGACTGCATGTAAAACATTAAAGAGTCCTCTAAAGAGTATTTTAGCCCACATTCTTCAATAAGATATCGTCTATCACCACTGCTGCTTCCATTCTCCTGCTACTCCGGCAAAAACAAAGAAGTAAATCTCAATAAATTAAAGAACTAAAAAATATCTGACTGATCAGTTTGAGACAAGCTCGACTGTTGGAGTCTTTCTGTCAAACATCTGGTTTTGATTTGTTGTCTCTGCTGCATGATTAAAGGCTGATTATCTGTATGGAGAGGTCAGTGGAGGTCCTGGTCCTGGTCTTCTTTGGTTCATTAAAGTCCCCTTCACAGTAGTGTTTATCCACAGGACTGTTATCTTGTTTAGGTTGATATTTGTTGGGTTTAATAATTAATTTGCTGATTATGTTTTCAGCAGAGTTTCTGGTTACAGTTCTCCTTACTGACTAATCAATTTATTTTCAATGGGAGACCAAGTTTGATTAGGTGGGAAATAATGAAAAATTTCTTTAGTTCTTTTAGTTCAGTTTGCTTTCACACTGCCTGAACATTATGGAGTTACAACTACTGCTTGCTAGGGGACGATACTGCCTGAAACGACTGACCAAGAAGAAAATGCCTGACTTTTCTTTTACTGTTCAAATCTGCTCCAGTTTTCATCAGAATCTGCCAAGTCCAAGCAGCAGGAGGCACCAAGATATCCACAATGTTGGATCAAAAAACGTTCTACGCAAGCAGAAACCTCCCCCGTTTCGAGGTGGAGCCTGTGTGAAAGTGCCAAAACTTTCAGTTTCCCTCTCATCTACAAGGGCCTCAAAAAAGGCCACCTTATTTCTTTGAAAGGATTTAAGTCCAAAGTTAGAGATTTTGAGATGTCCTCCTTCAGGTGTAGTTGCTTTTAATTATTTGTTCTGTTTAAGTGGTACCATGTAAATTGCCTGCTGCCTCTTGGCCAGGACTCCCTTGAGAAAGAGGTTCTTAACCTCAATGGGACTTTCCTGGTGAAATAAAGGTTAAATAAAAATAAAGAAAAACTTTCGCAGCAGAAATAAACATATTGACAGCTAGCAAAATATTATTTAACATTTAAAAGGTCAGCTTTACCTTCATGACAACTGGGGGAAGATGTCATGATGCATTAGATGTTATTAAATCATTTAATTGGGCTTAATTAGGGGTGTGTCCTTCTGATTGACAGGTGTCCAATGTTTAAAGGCAGAGGGCAACACAGCTACAGTTTTTGGCCAGCTAACAACATGCCTTAGCTTTAGCCCAGTTACCTCCGTTTATTGGTTAGCTGCCATTAGCTACAGGTTACCTTGGTTAGCTCTTAGCTATCGCAACTCAGAGTTTGATTGGGTATCAATCATCCACAGCCCCCCTCTCAGCCCACTTTTGTGTTTTCCTGGAGTGATGACAAGCGTGAAGTTGCCAAAGGCAGCGCCGGTAAAAACTGGCTGCGAGGCCTAAGTTTCAGTTCCGTTCTGTAAACTTGTCAAATGTAAATGTCTGTATGTCTAACCTTGGATGAGCTGGCTTGAACCTTGAATTTCCCCTTGGAGATAAATAAAGTATCTTTGATTGATTGATTTGAACATGGCAACGGAGGGAACCACCTACTGAGCTTCAGTTCAGCTCCTCAGCTCGTCTTCAGGTTGTCCAGAATGCCGCTGCAAGGCTACTTACTAGATCATCAAAATTCACCCATCACTCCGCTACTGATCCAGCCGCACTGGCTGCTCATTACATACAGAGTACAAATCCTTGTTCTAACTTAAAGAGCCCTACACGACCAAGCTCCAGGCTATATTAGGGACCTTTTAAAGCCATATTGTACCAGCAGATCACTGAGATCTGCCGACCAGGGTCTGCTGACTGTTTTACAAACACGGCTTAAAACAAATGGTGACAGAGCCTTTTCAGCAGTGGCGCCTTCTTTGTGGAACTCCCTCTTAGTCTGAGGTCATCTGTGTCAGTGATCTCTTAAAAAGCAGCTTAAGACACATCTTTATTGTCTTGCTTTTAGTTTTGTTCCTAGTTTTTTTTTTTTTTTTTTTAATGTTTTATGTAGTTTTAAAGTTTTTGTGTTTTGCTGTAGTGCTTTGTGATTCTTTTTCTTGAAAGGCGCTATATAAATAAACATTTACTGACTTACTTACTCTTCAGAAACCTACAGACGATGTGACGGAGGCGCCGTCCATCTTTCATATACAATATATGGTTCTACGTTACATTCTCTATATCATTCACTGGATGAACCGTTTGCTTTCACACGACAAGAGAATCGCACCAGAGTTCATTTACAAGTGAACCGAGACCTCAGGATTTAAATGGACAGGAGTTCCCTTTTTTGGTCCACAGCAGAGCTCCAATGGGCTTTTCACATTGCTCCAAATGAACCGTTCTATTAGAGAAAGTGAACCAGGGTTAATTTAAAAGTTAAGTATGAATGTGTGTAAAGCTTCTTAATGCTCCCTTAACAGATTAAAGTAGGTGCGTCTGTTTCAAACATCACTGTTCTCAAACCCTCATGTGTCTCTTACTCTGGTACGGTTGCTAGGCAACATATCCACCAAAAGGAAGTGCAGAGCTCAGCGTTCACTTCCGAATCCAGATGTCCGATTTGTACATGATGATGGTGGAGGATATGTTGTTGAATTAAACTTTATTTATAAAAATTGATTTATTTGATGAGAGTGGGTTGATTGGGAATGCTTATCTGTGATGTCATTCACACCATTACTGGAACCTACTGTCATGATGTGGTTTGTGCCTTAGTTTCAGGTTTCCTGTTTTATTTTGTAGTTTTTCCTGTTTGTTGTTTAGCTGTATTGATTTCCTGTTTATTGAGTTCACCTGGTCTTGTTTCAGTTCATTCAGTTGTTTCTTGTTTGGTTCCCCGGTGTATTTATACCCCTCAGTTTCAGTTCTTGGTTGCGGGATCATTTTGTTTGTTGTTAGTCCCCTGAGTCTTTTAGTTGGAATAAATCCCTCCTAAACCTGCATCCCTGGTTGCTCATCTCTGCATTTGGGTCCACACCTTCACCTTCCTCACCGCCAGCTTGACACCTACAGCTGATCCATGCCACATTGAGAGGGTGACGCCACTAAACATTTCCTTGTTACCCTATTGAGTGGAATAAAAAAAAGACCTCTGCAAAGACTGTAGATACAGCTGGTAGGACATAATGGTTCGTTATATTTTTAAAGAAGATTACTGATCTGATGGTGTAAAACTGTAAAAATAAAAGTAAATAAACTCTCTGCAGTTCTACTGTTAAGACATGTCGATTAAAGTCTTGAGACATGGTTTAAACTTGCTACACAAAGAAGAAACGAGAGGCTGTGGAGGTGAATGTGGCCGTAATATCGTCCCAGCTGTTTCCAGTTTGTGTTGCGTGTGGTGTTGGTTGTGAGGAACATCTGACCACCCAGAGGTCCCTGTTCAACATGTTCCTGCTGAACCTGTAGTGGTGATTTTTTTCATTTCTCTGCTCACCGTTTGACAGAGTCGTGAACTCCTGGCTCGATCAGATGGGAGAAGTATTCCTCCACCACAGAGGAAGTCAGGTGTTTCTTCAGGTAAGGGTAGAAGAGGGGATGACGGGCGATGACCCCTGAAGAAAGAATAAGAGAGATTTATCTCACTGTGGCCTCCTTATCTTTCATTTGTTGAAAAGAAACCACATCATTTTTCACCAGCTTTGACATTTTCTACAAGATTTCCACCAGTTTTGATCAACATTTCAAACAGTTCATAACCTTGTTTTCATTCCAGTGAACACCCAGAGAGATACTGATACTGAATATTTGAGTAAAGTTTGTTGGGGCAGGGAAACATCGAAAACCTGCACGGGACTGACTTTGGGCACCTGTAGTCAAAATCATCACTTGAAAAATCTGATTATTCCATAAACCGGATAAAGAGCAGACTTTTGTTCAGCCTGTTTTTCAGCTTATTGTGTCCGACGTTAGCACAGCGCTAAACGCTAAAACCGTAGTCATCTTTCCGTTTAACAAAACAAAGCCAGATGTTCTGGACATAACAGGAACTTTGAGACTTCTTGATTCACGATAACAGACTAGGAAATGCAGACCATGGTTTTAATATTACTGAATTTCTTTAGTGCATATAAACGTGACAGGTCCAGTTACTAAATGGATTTTTTTGCTGTTTGCAGATTTTTATGGTCATGGTTGACACGCCTTCATGTAATGCAAACCTAATGGGATAGATGTGATGAGTTTTAACAGATGATTACCATCTCCAGAACTGGTCTTTGGGCCTTTTTTTTTTTTTTGGCACTTTTTGTTAATTCTCTTCAGAAAAAACATCTGGTTGTTGGTAATAGCTAACCAAGTCGAGAAGATAAGCTAAATAAACTTCATTTTACTAATATTAGATATGGTTACATGGTGATTTTTTAAATTCAGAAGTAAATAATTATGAGAAACAGTATTGTTCTGTGGGTTTACATGGAAATTATATGAAACACGTTACTTAGTTCTGCTATAGATCGGCAGGTTGGGAAGGGTTCTGACTGGACATTGGGCGAATGTGACGTATTGACCAAATCTACCTAAAATAAAGTTTGCTTCCTGTTTCTCGTCTTTTCGATCATAACATGGAAAACTACATAATAAATACCAGTTTTGCCGTTATTTTGAAGCACCAGCTCAACACGAGCACACTACTTCACTTCTTTTCAGCAGCTGAGAAGGAGAAGGAAGATAGACGACCGAAGACGGGAGGCTAAACAACTCACGCAAAATATGTGCGTCATCAGGACGGAGGTAACGGGCTTGCACAGAATGATCGGACTTAACTTCGAGCCAAATTAACATTTACATGACAGGAATTTATCAGTTCGGATTTAAAATGCGAACAAACCAGCCACTTCGTAATTACGCTTAATTCTGAATGGACTTTTTCATTTAGAATTAGGTGTTTATATGGTAATTTTTCAATGAAAGAGGATTAAAACTCATATAAACATGGCCATAATGACGTGAAACAAGGCTTTTAGAAAGTAACATGATGGAAAAAAATCAACTGTGTCTAAAAACATTCAAGCTTTTATTTGTTCGTATGAAAAAGAAACTAAATTTCTTTAAAAAGAAGCCGTAACCACCTACAGACATAAAGAAGACTGGTGTTTGGGATTACTGGCTCTCACCGATGTTTGCCGAGTCTCCTTTGTCGCCACTTCTTGTGTATGCCAGATCCTCCAGTCTGTAGCTGTGTGGTCCACTGGGCAGGTCTGAACAGAGTCCAGAAAAACTTGTTTGTTGGCTGAATTAATGGTGATAAAAACAGGCAAACACACAATGAGTCTGTTTACTTCCTGGCAGCAATGTGACCCTTTTTAATACACCTCCTTCAGCTCAGCCACTCAGGGATGGTGGAAAGCCTTGAAATTTCCCAAATGTCCATATAAAATGTCTCTGAATGGTTGATGAGGAGATTAAAAGCTTCTCAAAGCCACCTTCAGCTCTCGAGATGATTTTCATTCACATTTTTACATTTCACAGCCTGCAGGAGAAATGAGCCACAGTAACACTAAACTTCCTTTATGTGAGCATCTCAGTGAGGATGCGGTTGAGGTGGACGTTTGTAAGTGTCTGTGGAGCGTTATTCTGGATGATTTGAGGAAAGAGCTGCTTAAAGGGCTGAAAAAAAAAAGGTTCACCTTGTCCTTCTCAGGAATGCACAAACACATAAATAAAAAACCAATCAGAGTGTGTGGAGGTCTAAATCTTTCCAACAACCTCGATCTGAGGGTTTGTGTAAGGTCTTCCGAACAGAAAAACCACATGTGAACCAAATGTATACAAACATGTAAACCAAATGTGTATGTACATTATCACGTTGTGTTTGACACATGTAAAGAACATGTAAACATGTTTGTACATGTGGTTTACATGTGATTCACATGTGAATCTGATGTAAATGGACTTGTACTTATATAGCGCTTTTCCAGTCATGCAGACCATCAAAGCGCTTGTCACATTCACACAGACACACTCGTACTACACACTCGTACTCCGACTGGCACATTGGGAGGCAGCTTGGGGTTCAGTGTCTTGTCCGAGGACATTTGGCATGTAGTCATGGGAACCGGCCTCCTAACTTTCCAACTGAAAGACGACGGCTCTTCTTCCTGATCTACAGCCGCCCAGATGTGGTTCATATGTGTCAAACTAAGGTAGTTCACATGTTAAATGCATGTGAATACATGTGAGCACGTGTGATTCACATATTCGTCACATGTGGATCACATTAAAAGGTTCCAAAAACCCATTTGCACATGTGGTTCACATGCATGAGCATGGGAATTGTATGTGGTTCACATATACCATGTGATTCACATGTGGCTAACATTAAAATGTTGTGTGTGGTTCGCATGTAGTTGTCACATGTCAATCAGATGTGGAAAAACATGGATTTGATCAAAATGTTAAAAAAAATCATGCACATGCGGTTCACATGTGCATGTACACATGGAGCATGTGTAAATCAAATTACTGTCATAAAAACTGTACATTCACATGTTGTTCACATTCCCCATTCTTGCATATAAGGGAGCAGAAATGGACCTTTAGAACGGCGGCTCTCCAACTTTTTGAGTCACAACCCCCAAGAAGAGGTTGTTGGTGACCCCCCACCACCGCATGACGGCTGAGTAGTGATCATTGTGTGATGATCAGATCGGTCATTTTCCTGCATCTTCTCCATGCAAAGCTGGAATCATGTCAGAAACATCATTAGGAGGATAAAGTGCTTTTTGGTGGATTCAGCTCGCAGCTGTGACAAGACACCAACATGCCCAAAATCAGCTTCTCTCGCTGCCAAATCATAACTATTAATAAGATTTGTACAAATTTTGTTGTTTATGTGTGATAAAAAAAAAAAAGGTTTCACATATTTATCTCTGCATTGATGGTTTAACTGGTAAAAATCCCAACTTTCTTTGATAAATGAAGAAAATGGTCATGGTGGTCCTGACCCCTGGTTTCATCTATGTGTAAATGAGTTGTTAATGTGACTTAGGGTGCATTCACATCAGGATAGTCTGCTAGACTCAGTCTGATTGGGGACTTGGCTCAGTTGTAGGGGGGTGTATTGCATTCACGCTGCACATTGGTCAAACTAGCCGAACCAATCTGAATAATATATCCCCATTCATACCAAAGGTGGCGCTGCCCTAGTATCTACTACTCGTCTCTTCAGGGACGATCTAAACTCCCTTAACACCTGTAAAAAAAAAAAAAAATTGATGGAGTCCGTGAAGACGTTTAAAGTGTCCCTGGAAGTCTTCAGGGATTGTTTGTTTCCTCTAGAAACTCTGTACCATTCGGAAGTCTATCAGTCTTTTCAAGGACCCTTGAAACTTTCTCAAATCTCTTCAAGGACCTTCAGAACCATCTGACGAAGGATGGAAACAAAAACTTCATGACTTCATAAAACCTGGAAACAGAATTGCATGATCTTTCCAGGACTAAAGCCTTGAACTAGGGGTGTCCAGGTCTGGTCCTCGAGGGCCACAATCCTGCAGGTTTTCCATGTGTTCCTGCTCCAACACAAATAACTCAAACTAATCAGTCATTGTGCAGAACCTCATTGGCTGTTGGATCCATTTAAAGCCAGGTGCGTTGGAGCAGGGATACAAGGGACACTTGCAGACCAGCGGCCCTTGAGGACCGACTTTGGGCACCCTGCCTTAAACCTTTCTTTATTATCCTTGCTCTCAATATTGGTTCATAAATAAAATTAGACTTGTTAACCTGTGTCAGGTACGTCTTCAGCTGAGGTGGGCGGAGCTTCGTCCTGCTCAGGTGTGTCTGGTACCGCCTCCGTAAGGGACTCAACCAGCTGTCCACCGATGTGAATGTCCACCTGCCGGTCATTAACGTTTATTACTGTAGACACTGTCAGAATGAAGACGAAAGTGAATTTAAGTGACTTTAAATGTAACACGGTTGTTGGGTTGGGTATTTTAGAAACTGGGATTACTGGGAAAATGGACAGACTGGTTGGGGAAAGGCAAGAGGAAGTTTAATAAGCACTGGTTCCAACCAAGACATGCAGAACATCATCTCTGACCACACAACAGGTCCAGCATGGAAGCAGATGGTCTCCAGCAGCAGAAGACCACAGCGGGTTCCCTCCTGTCAGTAAGAACAGGAAACTGAGGCTACAATTCCCACAGACTCACCAGAACTGGACAATAGAAGATGGAGAAACTGGTCTGATGACTCTCCATTTCAGCTCCACATTCATGGATCCATGACAACATGGATCCATCCTGCCGCCAGGACCAACGCTTCAGTCTGGTGCCGACATGACATGGTTTAACCACCACAGCCAGAATCTTACAGTTAGGGGGCTTAGCCATCCCTTAGTTATTCCTCAGCAGGGTTAGACCGCCATGATGCACTGAGCTCTTGCTTTTCATCTCAGCTCCTCATCTTCCATGTAGAAACACAACAATATTAACATATTTCTCCTCTTTCTGCAGGTCTTCCTGGATCTAAGTTGTTGGTCTTTGTTACGTGCATCACTTCCACTTGTACAAACTTGTCATCCCCGTTATCTCTCCAGGTGTTTCCAAGTAGCTGAAGTGGAGATCTGCCTACCCTGGGTTTTATTGGCTGGTTCAAATTCAGATGCTCCAATCAGCACTAGAGCTCGCCCTTTAAAAGAGCAGCACCTGGAGGCCGCCACTCTCTTCTGTTTTGCCTTTGTTTGTTCATGGCGTGGTGGAACAGGTATGTGGGGAGGCATGAGGACCAGGTAAGGCTGTTGCCACCCCTTGTATATGTTTTGGTCAAGTTCTGGTTATTAGATCAGTTAGATAGGAGTTTATTTGGTTTTGTTTTGGTTTACAGGTAGAGTCTGAGATAGGCCTCATTTTGTTTTGTTGTTTTCTTTGATTTTGGCACAGCCTAATGTCCCATCCTCTCCCACAGGTTCCATAATCCTGCCATATCCAAGACCTGTAAATAAATGTTACAACCCTCTATACTTGTCTTGTCTCCATCTGTGGTTGTCAGGTTGCACCCCTGCAAGGGGGCGTAACAGTCTTTCTTTCCTGTCCTCTCCACCCTAACCAGTGGAGAGTGTTTTCTTTTCCTTCCCACTGTCGCCCCGTGCAGCTCCGGATGGGGGATTTGGATCAGAGTCAAGTTTTGAGGCAGTCTATTAGCTTTCTTTCACTCAACTAATTCTTATAAACTTGAATAGATGTGACTATAAAGCTCTGAGGTGACATTATTGGCTGTTGTGAAATGATGCAATACAAATATGGCTGAACTGAAGTGAACTGAGTCCTGCTGCTGACCATGTCCATCCCTTTCTGAGCACAGTGTATCATCTTCTGATGGAAACTTCCAGCAGGATGATGCACCATGTCACAAAGCTCACATCATCTCCACCATGATGATGAGTTCACTGTCCTCCAACGGCCTCCACAGTCACCAGATCTCAGTCCAGCAGAGCAGCTTTGGGATGTGGTGGAACGGGAGATTCTCATCATGATGTGGTGGAACCATAAACTGTATATAAAAGATGGGCGGAGCCTCCGTGACGTCACCCGTAGGTTTCTGAAGAGCTGAGTTGAAGCTCGGTGGGCGGTTCCTACCATCACCATCTTGGCAGGAGCATGCACGTTGTCTCGCCCGGAAAATACAAATATGGGCAAAGAGGTGGAGCTGAGAGGGGGGCTGTGAGCGTCATGGTGGATGATTGACGTCGTGCGAACTCCGAGCTTTCTGTATCTAATAGCTAACCGAGCAAACCTGGAGCTAACAGGAGCTAACCAGCTAACGGAGGTAAGCGGGCTAAAGCTAAGTCACGTTGTTAACCGGCTAAAAACCGCGGTTGTTCTACGTTCTTCTGACTTGAAGCGGGAGATCGGGTACCTGTCAATCAAAAGGACACGCCCCTAAATATGCCAAACTTTGAGATTAAATTACTTTTAAACGGGCGAGTTAGAAAAAAATTCACTCCCCCCCACAGTTGTCATGAAGGTAAACCTGACCTATTAAATCTAAAATGGATTTTTGAACCAGGCTGTAAACATGTTTATTTCTGCTGTAAACATGTTTATTCCTGCTGTAAATATGTTTATTCCTGCTGTAAACATGTTTATTTCTACTGTAAACATGTTTATTTCTGCTGTAAACATGTTTATTCCTGCTGTAAACATGTTTATTTCTACTGTAAACATGTTTATTCCTGCTGTAAACATGTTTATTCCTGCTGTAAACATGTTTATTTCTACTGTAAACATGTTTATTCCTGCTGTAAACATGTTTATTCCTGCTGTAAACATGTTTATTCCTGCTGTAAACATGTTTATTCCTGCTGTAAACATGTTTATTTCTACTGTAAACATGTTTATTCCTGCTGTAAACATGTTTATTTCTACTGTAAACATGTTTATTCCTGTTGTAAACATGTTTATTTCGGCTCTAAACATGTTTATTTCTGCTGTGAAGTTGGTCTTTTCAACATGGGAGTCTATGGGGATTTGCTCTGTTTTGCAGCCCCTAGTGGATGAAGGGGGGACTGCAGGTTTATACACTTCCACATAGGCTTCACTTTTAACCGCTGGAGGTTGCTGCTTGGGTGGAACAGGAGATTCTCATCATGGATAAGCAGCAACTGTGTGATGCTTTCATGTTAATATGGAGTAAAATTCATCGCATCAGGAACTAAGACAGCCAGAAGGTGAAGAAGAGGGTCCAATCCAGGACAACATGACACATGGCCACGTGATGTTTGACGAGTCAGAAAGTTTAATAAAGTTTTTTTTTTAATGATATCAAACTGACCTTCAGCTGAGATTTGGGGTGTAAGAAGAAGAAGGGCTTCAGGACAGGAGACCTGTAAGACACAACAAAACCATAAAAACATGCAGCAAGTTGAACCCTGACATGTTTACTGGGAGAGTTTCTGCTGCTTACTCACACTTTGGGCCGTCCGGCCACGATGCCCGTCAGTCCCGGAGCTGCGTTTGGGAGGAAGCGAGACAACAAGTTGATGTTCTGCTGGTGGAGCAGCAGCTAACTTCCTCTCCTACAGACTGCAGAGTTCACAGCGAGGTGAAGCCGTCACCAGAAACAAAACCCAAATGTGGCTGAAGAGGTCACAGCCCCTCTTATCTGAGGAAAACTCCCCTCCTTCAGCGAAGAATCTGGTTCAGTAAACTGTTTAAATCTCAAGAGTTCAGCTGAGGATGATTCATTCCTTCTGATCGCACCGTTAAACCAGCATATTATAGGCTTATATAAGTAAATATCTAAAGAATCTGGAGCACACTGAACTAAAACTGACACAAAACCACTCCAGTTATTCTTAGAATTAGATGAAAATGTAAAAAAGCTGAATAGAGACACTTTTTTAGTGTTAATTTTTAAACTTTTTTCAGTAGAAACCATGCAGAAACATGTTTTCAGTCCTCTGGAGGTGGATCTTCATGGCTTCTACCAACACTGGGCGTATTTAAAAGCCCATCTGTATTTCATGCTCATTGTACTCTAATCAGTATACTGAGACATACTGGTACTTACTGCGGATAATATACACTTTACACTTGCTGCACTCTGGTTAGATGCCAACTGCGTTGCGTTGCGTTGTGCATGTGGAATGACAATAAAGTTTAATCTAAACTGAGGAGCCTGGGAGGTGGAAAGGCATCCAGTCTGCCTTGGCGCCAACAGATGAAGAGGAGGAGGAAGGAGCAGCAAATGTTGGCAGCGACCGCATCACATCATGAGTAAAAGTTAGTGAAAGTACTGTAGTAATACTACGATAAGCAAATATAACCTCTATATGACCTTCTTCCAGTTCCAGTTAAATCTTTATGCTCGCGAACCGAGGCCTTTCTCTCCGATTAGACTCGTTTTTTTCAGACTCCACAGTCGTTCAGTCACATTGTTCAGGAGGAAATGTTCTTTCTTTCGCTATCAGTGTTATGAACGTCGTTACGGAAGCGAGTCTTCCTCCAAACCGCGTTTCATGTTAAGATTCAGGACACAGCTGACCTGCTGGGAGCGATGCGGCAGGTTACACGAGCTTTACCGCAGCAGAAAGGAACTTCTACGGACCGCCGGGGTCGGAGGGAGCTTTAGGATAAAGGCAAGCGTGTCTTTCGTACCCATGCCGGTCCCTGCAGGGGCCACTTCTCTGGAGAACACCTCCAGGGCTTTCTTCTGTTTGTGGTGGACGGCCATCCAGAGCACGGCCTCCCTGGAGCCCTGAAACACACCGGATCACATCCAGGATGAGACGCTGCAGACGGCAGCAGACTGCTCTGCGACGGAGGGACACGAAGACATCAAGAGGAGTCCGGTCCTTGACTCGGTCCTGACTCGGTCCCTGGCCCGACTCGGTCCCTGGCTCGGCCCCTGACTCGGTCCTGACTCGGTCCCTGGCCCGACTCGATCCTGGCTCGGTCCCTGACTCGGTCCCTGGCCCGACTCGATCCTGGCTCGGTCCCTGACTCGGTCCTGACTCGGTCTCTGGCCCGACTCGGTCCCTGGCTCGGTCCCTGGCTCGGTCCTGACTCGGTCCCTGGCCCGACTCGATCCTGGCTCGGTCCCTGACTCGGTCCTGACTCGGTCCCTGGCCCGACTCGATCCTGGCTCGGCCCCTGACTCGGTCCCTGACTCGGTCCCTGGCCCGACTCGATCCTGGCTCGGTCCCTGGCCCGACTCGATCCTGGCTCGGTCCCTGACTCGGTCCCTGACTCGGTCCCTGGCCCGACTCGATCCTGGCTCGGTCCCTGACTCGGTCCTGACTCGGTCCCTGGCTCGGTCCCTGGCTCGGTCCCTGGCTCAGTCCCTGGCCCGACTCGGAAGCCGACTCCACTCGGACCCCGACTGGACTAGGACCCTGACTGGACTCGGACCCAGACTGGACTCGGACCCTGACTGGACTCGGACCCGGACTGGACTCGGACCCAGACTGGACTCGGACCCAGACTGGACTCGGACTTGGACCCAGACTGGACTCGGACCCAGACTGGACTCGGACTTGGACCCAGACTTGGACCGTGACTGGACTCGGACCCTGACTGGACTCGGACCCAGACTGGACTCGGACCCAGACTGGACTCGGACTCGGACCCTGACTGGACTTGGACCCGGAGTGGACTTGGACCCGGACTGGACTCGGACTCGGACCCAGACTTGGACCGTGACTGGACTCGGACCCAGACTGGACTCGGACTCGGACTGGACTCGGACTCGGACCCAGACTTGGACCGTGACTGGACTCGGACCCTGACTGGACTCGGACCCTGACTGGACTCGGACCCAGACTGGACTCGGACCCAGACTGGACTCGGACTCGGACCCAGACTTGGACCGTGACTGGACTCGGACCCTGACTGGACTCGGACCCAGACTGGACTCGGACCCAGACTGGACTCGGACCCAGACTGGACTCGGACTCGGACCCAGACTTGGACCGTGACTGGACTCGGACCCTGACTGGACTCGGACCCAGACTGGACTCGGACCCAGACTGGACTCGGACCCAGACTGGACTCGGACTCGGACCCAGACTTGGACCGTGACTGGACTCGGACCCGGACTGGACTCGGACCCGGACTGGACTCGGACCCGGACTGGACTCGGACCCAGACTTGGACCATTACTGGACTCGGACCCTGACTGGACTCGGACTCGGACCCAGACTTGGACCGTGACTGGACTCGGACCCTGACCCGACTCAGACCCAGACCCGGTTCTGGTGGAAGATTTTGTGGAAAATGCATCAGAAGGGGGGAAAAGCTGGGCTTCGAGGACGTTGCTGGTTTCTGACGTCAGGACAAAACCACGTCCTCCGACCCAGACTGGACTGGAAAAAACCGAGAGCAAAGAAAACCAGATGACCTTTGACCCCATCAGAACCGAGGGAATCTCCACATCGGCCCTTCTGATTCACATTCAGTTCATCTGCAAATGTTCAGAGTTTCCCTGCTGCAACACACTGGACTCACATCAATGGCTTATTGATGTCAAGTTCTGCACTAGTGGGATCAGAAAGTCTGATGGGTTCAGGATGCGTTGGAACAAGGAAACTCACAACACTTGCAGGACCGCGGCAGAAAACGTAGACATTCCACCAGGAAACATGCGGGCCGTGTTGAGTTGAGGGCGGGAAATTGTTCTGAAACCAGGCGTTTCCGTGTGCGCTTCACATTTTCCCACACGAGAACCACACGAAGCCCATATGTCCACACCGAATGGGACTGATGGGATCCTGAACTGGAAACCATGAAGACCGACAAACAACCTGATCCAGATGAGACCATCTAGACCAGGGATGTCCAGTTGTGGTCCTTGAGGACCACAACGCTGCAGGTTTTCCATGTATTCCTGCTCCAACACGCCTGACTTTGATTAATGAGTCATTGTTCAGAACTTCGTTGGCTGTTGGATCCATTTAACGTATGCCAGGTGTGTTAGAGCAGGACAGTGTCCACTGAAGACCGACTATGGACACCCTGATGTAGACCAGCCCAGACAAAGACACCCCTGATCCAACGAGAGACCACTAAAAACCAGTAGACTCGGACCAGAACCAGTCGTGTTCGCGCTGAGTCTGGTTCTTACCTTGTTGCGAGCGTTGGGACCATACATGTCTTCGGCTCCGAGGACCTGAATGTTGACCGCGCTGAAATCCTCCAGACCCAGCTGCTTAAATATTCGCCTCGTCCTAAACCGTCACACGAAATGTTGACGTGTTTCATCGACATTCTGACACCAAACAGGACGAGCAGAGGTGCGTCTATCCGTTTAACGCACCGCTTGACGATGCTTTCGGCCGTCCGTCTGGCCTTTTCTGCTGCTCGTGGTCCTCCAACGGGACACACCGCCGTTGCTCGGAAACCGTCCATGAAGGTGGCGCAAACCTGGAGGAGGCGGGACAACCGGCTCAGAGTCGTCCTCCATGAAGACATCCTGTTTACCAGCGGAGGACGAAGGCGCTTTACCTTGTAGTGGTGTGATGGAGGGAAACCTTTCGCCCCGCTGACTCTCACAGCACCGCCTTCCATACCTGAACACACATTTTATCATCTTATCGATCCAAGAGATGATCGATAAAAGAAACGTTTCAATAAATAACTAATATTTTTGCTTTATTTGATCATCAATAACTTGATATTTCTGTTTTTATAAGTCTTGTTGTGAAAAATTTCATTTGAAAAAAATCCCTTAACACATGTTGAATTTACATCAAATTGTTTATTTTGGTTTTATTAATAATTTATTAATAATTTTTTCTACCATTAAAGAGCTTAAAAATGTTTTGCTTTTTGCTGATTTGAATTTAATAATGAATTTATTCACACAATTCAGCTATGGACCTTACAAATTAATTACAAAATAAATTAAGTTTAATTTTTAGAATAAACTTTAGTAAAGGAGAACATTTAAAAACTTTATTGCATTTAAAAAAAAAAAAAATTCCTAATTATTTTGAACAACTACAGTATCCTTTGTTTCAATGATGATAAATATTTTTGGAAAAAAAAAATTATTTTTTTTTTTTATAAATATTAATAGTTTTACAAAACTCCACATCTTTTTATGACATAAGAATATACAAGTTTATTTGTTTGGGAAAATATTTAATGTTTAATTCAACCAAATTTATTCAACTGAGATGTCTTTATTTTTAATAAAATGTTGATTTATTTGTGATGTTTTAAAAAACATTTAATCTTTTTTATTTACTTAATTTGGACATTTTTGTTATAATTTTGACTATTATTTTAATAGTAATTTTTTATTTGTAATATTTATATTTTTAACTATTTCATTTGGACTACATTTTATTTTTAATGGATTTATACTTGGATCTAATTATATACATAAATACAATATTACACAATTTCAACATGCTGAATTACAGAGAGAAAAATTCCCATCTGTTTCCACAACATAGGGACATAATTAACAGAAAACACGACAAAGAAAATTAAAACACTTCATCTCATTAGGCAAATCTCAAGTCATTAATGAAAAATGATCCGTCAACAGAAGTGTGGAAGTTTCACCAACAGACTCTGCAGTTCTTTGACCTGCTGTCCTGACAGAGAGGACAGAGACGTCCCTCCTTCCTTCACGTAGACCTCCGTTCACCCCTACATGAACCAAACTCCAAACTGACCGCCGGCTTGTCCTCGCTTCATCCTCCCGCCCATAAAGATAAACTTCTGGTCACAAACAGGCTAAAACAAACGCCAAGAGTTCACCAAGGCTCAATTAAACGGGAATAAAAGTTCACATCCACCCTGCAGTTGCTATGGTTACTCTGCCTTTTGGATTTTATGGAAAAAAAAAAAGTTTATTTCGGTCATTTTGGTGTCGTAGCTCCAACATGTCTGAACCAGAGACATCAGTGACGTCACTGAGGATCAAAGCTGGACGTTTAAAACGTTTCAAACTAAAAAGCTGACGTTTAACGGAGTAGATTCATTCATAAACCTGATCGATATGAGTAGAAACGTCACGTTTAAGAGTTCAGAGCTGTGATTCTTAACTGTGTGGTCAATATGGTCAGCTCTTCCTGACACCGAAAATGAACCAGAACCACCGGAGACCACTGGGGGGCGGTCTACCTGCTGAGCTGACACGTGGCTGACACGACTGAAAGTGACAAACCAGAGAAGAAGAGGAGGAACAGGAAGAACGGCAAAATAAAAGCAGATTAAGAAAGAGGTAAGAACAGCAAAACAGTCTTTGTGGTTTTCTTCTTCTTCTTCTTCTTCTGGTGTTTTTGGACGGTTGAAAACAACCTTATGGTGGTGCGTTATCGCGACAAAGCAGTGTCGGAATGTGGAAGCGAACTCAGCTCAGCACTGCCCCCTAGTGGACGATCTGACTTAACAACCACAGCAACGTAAAAGATGTGCAGATTACCAGGGCAGCGACGTATGACAATTATTGAAATGGACGTCTACATTTACGTACGTATGGAAGCAGAAATGGGCCTTCGGAGCTCGTGCACGCTGATCCGTGCACGGTCCAGCCGTTTCATGATTTCTGAAATGAATCCCATGTGTGAAGCCGATGTAGTTTTGTGATGAGCGCATGACCTTAACCGGAGTTATTTCTGTTCGGATACGAACACACGGGTCCAAGTTGTCATGTGTGTAACACACAGATCGTAAATGAAAGATGGACGGAGTCTCCGGTGGTTAAAACTGAAGTCTATGTGGAAGTGAATAAAACTGGAGTTCCCCCTTCATCCACTAGGGGCTCAAAAACAGAGCAAATCCCCATAGACTCCCATGTTAAAAAGACCAACTTCACAGCAGAAATAAACATGTTTACAGCAGAAATAAACATGTTTACAGCAGAAATAAACATGTTTACAGCCTGGTTCAAAAATCCATTTTAGGTTTAATAGGTCAGGTTTACCTTCATGACAACCGTGGGGGGAGTGAATTTTTTTCTAACTCGCCCGTTTAAAAGTAATTTAATCTCGAAGTTCGGCATATTTAGGGGCGTGTCCTTTTGATTGACAGGTACCCGATCTCCTGCTTCAAGTCAGAAGAACGTAGAACAACCGCGGTTTTTAGCCGGTTAACAACGTGACTTAGCTTTAGCCCGCTTACCTCCGTTAGCTGGTTAGCTCCTGTTATCTCCGGGTTAGCTCGGTTAGCTCTTAGCTACAGAAAGCTCGGAGTTCGCTCGATGTCAATCATTCACCATGACGCTCACAACCCCCCTCTCAGCTCCACCTCTTTGCCCATATTTGTATTTTCCGGGCGAGACAACGTGCATGCTCCTGCCAAGATGGCGATGGTAGGAACCACCCACCGAGCTTCAACTCAGCTCTTCAGAAACCTACGGGTGACGTCACGGAGGCTCTGCCCATCTTTTATTTACAGTCTATGATGTAACCGCTTACACTAGCTCCGATCCTCGAGGGCCACAATCCTTCAGGCTTTCCACGTATCCCTGCTCCAACACACCTGGCTCAATGAATTGTGCAGGCTGTTGGATCCATTTAATGGAAGCCAGGTGTGTTGGAGCAGGGATTCATGGAAAACATGCAGAACAGCGGTGGTCGAGGACCAACTTCACACACCCCAGGCTTACACGTAGGTAACGTTTAGGACCAATCAGCAGCAGGTTTAGATCAATCAGCATCTTGAAAGATCAGCGCTTGCTTCCTTTTCTCACATTAAGACCGTGTGAATTCCCCAGCAGGTGGAAAAATGTCAGAGGGGTTTTCTCCATCCAGGTCCTCTGGAAGGTTCCATAAAACCACTTTCAGACGGAAATATTCTGAATTTTCTTGGCTTGTTCCAGATGTAAACACAACAGAGTGATTAGCGCGGCTGTTTACTCCAACGGGGGAGGAGGGGGGAGTTATCTGACAACTCTGGGAACGCCGCTGCTTGCTCCCTCTCCAAATCAAAAACTCCTGAATTAATGACCCGAAAGAGGGCGAGCGAGGCGTCTTATCAGGGAGGAGGCGTCGAGCAGCGGATCAAATGAAGGCTTTTTCTGCTTTCCATAGAGTTCATGCAAAGGTCAGACGCTGCAGCCGAGTTCTCCGCGGCTTGATTGATACGTGTTTAGTTTTATGAAAGGAAAAAAAGAGCCTCTGATAGCCGATAGAGAGTTTAACGGAGGTTCAGCGGAGGGTGAAGGTTCAGTCGGAGGGCGAAACAAAGCTCCAGATGGGTTTGTTTAATGTCAAGCAGGCCAGTTTTCAGGGTTGTAAAAACAGTCAGCAGTTCAAACTGTGGTCACGTCCTCAGCGCTGCGCATGCGGGTACCTGCGACTTCCTGGATCGCCACCTGGCTGAAGTCGCTGACCACGTCCGGCAGCAGGTATCGCCGCGGGTCGCCGATCTCGTACACCAGCTGCTCAGCGACGGTGCCGAAGGACACCAGCCCACCGGTGTTGGGCGGTTTGGAGAGGACGAAGGAGCCGTCACTGGAACAGTCGACCACCGGGAAGCCCATGTTGTCCCTGAGATCAGGAGACAGTTCATCAGTTCCCGAAACATTCCGGTCGGAATAAATTACAGATGTAAAAACAAAAAACAGTTTCACTTGTATAAAAAGATCTGGTTCTCAGTCACGTGATGTAAACATCACCTGATGAAACTATCGCGTCAACGTCGCGCCAACAACATCGTGTCCACAACGTTGCGTCAACGTCGCGTCGAAAACATCGTGTCGACAACGTCGCGTCGAAAACATCGTGTCGACAACGTCGCGTCGAAAACATCGTGTCCACAACGTCGCGTCAACGTCGCGTCGAAAACATCGTGTCGACAACGTCGCGTCGAAAACATCGCGTCGAAAACATCGTGTCGACAACGTCGCGTCAACGTCGCGTCGAAAACATCGCGTCGACAACGTGGCGTCGACAACGTGGCGTCGACAACGTGGCGTCGACAACGTGGCGTCGACAACGTGGCGTCGACAACGTGGCGTCCACAACGTGGCGTCGACAACGTGACGTCCACAACGTGGCGTCCACAACGTGGCGTCCACAACGTGGCGTCCACAACGTGGCGTCGAAAACATAGCGTCGAAAACATAGTGTCGACAACATTGTTATGATACAGATGAAGAGACGTGGTGAGAAAACATAAATTGTTACCACCATGTTGCTATCACCATATGTTAATAATATCATCTAATTTTATAATTACATTTAAATATTTATGTCTTCATTCTTCTTTGTATTTAGTTTTTCTAAGAATATATCTGTATTTTTATTTTTGCCATCCTAATTCTGCACGTTGTTGATCATAAGCATGTCTCCATTATGTTTTATCTGTTGTTTTGCTTCCTCTCTTCTCCACGTTTATACGACCCATCGCGTCTCCTCACTCTGTTTTTGTTGTGTTGTGTTGTAAATGCAAAGCTCATCAGGCCAACGTGGGTTTCTGTTTCAAACCAGACTCACCAGTCGGGAACTTTGTGCCAGTCGGTGAAGATGCCTCCAGTACTCTGAGCTCCGCACTCGATCAGGTGACCCGCCAGACTGAAACATCAACATTTCCATCTGTAAATCACCTCCGTTAGCATGTTTCTGTTGCTATCGACACCTGCTAAGCACGTCTTTCGCTTTAATACTCAGATGAAGCCCGTTTTAATCGTTATTCTCAGCTTCATCTGTCAAACAAACATTATAACACGTATAAAGTTATTTAATGCAGCTTGGTGTGTCCAGATGAACACAGACTTCTGCTAAATGTGTTTTTATTCATCAGTAACCTGTCCAACACCTGGGCTGGATGTGTGTTTACCTCCCAGCAGCGAGCAGGTCGTAGTCGCTTCTCTTCCATCCAAACTGCAACACAAACGCAGACGTTTCATCATTTCATGTGGGAACGGACCACATGAAAGGCAGACGGGGTTTAGTCCGATAAATATCACAGTTACGTACACAAGCTCAACGTCCACTTTATCAGGTCCACGTGTTCAACTGGTGGTTGCAGGTAAAACGGATTGTTTTGATAAAACAGCTGATTGAGGTGGTGAGAAAGTACCAACATTTTTACAAGTGGCATTAAAACACTTGGACCCTGCCGCGTGCACAACCCGCCCCGCCGCAGACGAAGTTCCTCGTTAAATATGAAACTAGAAAAGCACTCGGAGAGCGGAAACCTCCGCCAAGCACAATGTTAAAGAATCCTTTTAAAACATTCCTGAGTCCAAACAGTGATCCGGATCACCAGAATCACCAGTTCTTCACTTTCACATTTCCAAAAAAATTTGATCGAAATCCCTCCGTAACCTTTTGAGTTATCTGGAACACAAAGACGCCGGGAAAAACACAACCTCCTTGGTGGAGGTAACAACCGGGTTCATTGCTCGTAAAAGCAGACACGCCCCCCCCCCCCCCCCCCCCCCGAAGTGATTCTCCCCGCTGCAGACACGCCCCCCTCCCCACAGTGATCCCTCCTCTCTGCAGTAACGCCCCCCACAGTGATCCCTTCTCTCTGCAGTAACGCCCCCCACAGTGATCCCTTCTCTCTGCAGTAACGCCCCCCACAGTGATCCCTCCTCTCTGCAGTAACGCCCCCCACAGTGATCCCTTCTCTCTGCAGTAACGCCCCCCACAGTGATCCCTTCTCTCTGCAGTAACGCCCCCCACAGTGATCCCTTCTCTCTGCAGTAACGCCCCCCACAGTGATCCCTTCTCTCTGCAGTAATGCCCCCCCACAGTGATCCCTTTTCTCTGCAGACACACCTCCCCACAGTGATCCCTCCTCTCTGCAGTAACGCCCCCCACAGTGATCCCTTCTCTCTGCAGTAACGCCCCCCACAGTGATCCCTTCTCTCTGAAGTAACGCCCCCCCACAGTGATCCCTTCTCTCTGCAGTAACGCCCCCCCACAGTGATCCCTTCTCTCTGCAGTAACGCCCCCCCACAGTGATCCCTTCTCTCTGCAGTAACGCCCCCCCACAGTGATCCCTTCTCTCTGCAGTAACGCCCCCCACAGTGATCCCTTCTCTCTGCAGTAACGCCCCCCACAGTGATCCCTCCTTGCCACACGCCTCCCACAGTGATCCCTTCTCTCTGTAGACACGCCCCCCACAATGATCCCTCACCACTACAGACATGCTTCTCGTGGAGGATGTATGGACCTGACGAACAAGACGTTTTTTCTTGTTCTTGCAGCCCCGAGAACAAGAACTCAGTTCTCGCTTCTCGTTGAAAATGGAACAAGCTTCACAGTAAACTGGACCAGATCAAGCGGACGGTGAGAGTTTGTTTTCTGAACCCGGACGTGGTGATGAAAGTGAGATGGCCGTACAGCATGCATGAGCGGCCCCAGCGCCACGGCACTGTCCACGCAACGTCCCGTCACCACGACATCGGCTCCCAGGTCGAGGCAGCGGCGGATGGGTTCGGCCCTGAAAGCACAGAGGACGATGTCAGTGGGAGTCCCTGCCACGGGGCGGCCTATCCTGTCCGTAGGCGTACCCGAGGTAAGCGTTCATGCTGTGGAGAGTCTTCGGTAACGTCTGTCTGCCGCCGCCGTCGGCCATCTGTACTTCGGACAGACTGCTCCTCTGATGGAGGGAAGAAACGTGACGGCAATCGAGCAGATGAATGAAACATATAAATAAGTGACGTCATGTCGAGGAGGAGGGGCTTACATGAGGCATGAGGTCATCACCGGTTACCACAGCAACTTTCAGGTCCAGCCCCGCCTTCCTGATGACTTCCCGTATGGCTTCGGCGCAGGCGGTAGGGTTTACGCCTCCTGCGTTGCTGACCACGCGGATTCCTGACGGGACGGGAGGCTGCCGTTGACTGTTACCACGGAAACAGGGACGTAATGAGGTAAGCGGCAGACCTGTCGCATCGCGTACTCACCTTTCCTGTGGATGTCGTCGATGAACGGAGCCAAAGCAACCTGGACGAAGTCCGGAGCGTAGCCGAGGTTCTGCAGGAGGACCAGACGCTGGTTTACACATACGCCCAGAACCAGAACCTCTACGGGTCTGACAGAGGGACGGATCCTTCCAGAACCAGAACCTTTACGGGTCTGATGGAGAGATGGATCCTCCCAGAACCAGAACCTCTACGGGTCTGATGGAGGGACGGATTTTCCCAGAACCAGGACCTCTACAAGCCCGATGGAGGAACGGATCCTCCTAGAACCAGAACCTCTATGGGTCTGATGGAGGGACGGGTAATTCCAGTATCTCTACGGGTCCGACGGAGGAACAGATGCGCCCGAAACCAAAACCTCTACGGGTCTGATGGAGGGATGGATCCTCCCAGAACCAGGACCTCTACAGGTCTGAAGGACGGATGGATCCGCCCAGAACCAGAACCTCTATGGGCCCGATGGAGGGATGGGTAATTCCAGAACCTCTACGGGTCTGATGGAGGGACGGATCCTCCCAGAACCAGAACCTCTACGGGTCTGACGAAGGGACGGATCCGCCCAGAACCAGGACCTCTACGGGTCTGACGGAGGAACGGATCCTCCTAGAACCAGAACCTCTATGGGTCTGATGGAGGGACGGGTAATTCCAGTATCTCTACGGGTCAGACAGAGGAACAGATGCGCCTGAAACCAAAACCTCTACGGGTCTGATGGAGGGATGGATCCTCCCAGAACCAGGCCCTCTACGGGTCTGAAGGACGGATGGATCCGCCCAGAACCAGGACCTCTACGGGTCTGACGGAGGGATGGATCCGCCCAGAACCAGGACCTCTACAGGCCCGATGGAGGAACGGATCCTCCTAGAACCAGAACCTTTACGGGTCTGATGGAGGGATGGATCCTCCCAGAACCAGAACCTCTACGTATCTGATGGAGGGACGGATCCTACCAGAACCAGGACCTCTACAGGCCCGATGGAGGAACGGATCCTCCCAGAACCAGAACCTTTACGGGTCTGATGGAGGGACGGATCCTCCCAGAACCAGGACCTCTACAGGCCCGATGGAGGAACGGATCCTCCCAGAACCAGAACCTTTACGGGTCTGATGGAGGGATGGATCCTCCCAGAACCAGGACCTCTATAGGCCCGATGGAGGAACGGATCCTCCTAGAACCAGAACCTTAATGGGTCTGATGGAGGGATGCATCCTCCCAGAACCAGGACCTCTATAGGCCCGATGGAGGAACGGATCCTCTTAGAACCAGAACCTTAATGGGTCTGATGGAGGGACGGGTAATTCCAGTATCTCTACGGGTCCGACGGAGGAGCAGATGCGCCCGAAACCAAAACCTCTACAGGTCTGATGGAGGGATGGATCCTCCCAGAACCAGAACCTCTACGGATCTGATGGAAGGATGGATCCTCCCAGAACCAGGACCTCTATAGGCCCGATGGAGGGACGGGTAATTCCAGAACCTCTACGGGTCGTACGGAGGAACGGATCCTCCTAGAACCAGAACCTCTATGGGCCCGATGGAGGGACGGGTAATTCCAGAACCTCTACGGGTCTTACGGAGGAACAGATCCGCCCAGAACCAGAACCTCTACGGATCCGACGGAGGGACGGATCCTTCCAGAACTAAATTACAACAGACCTGGTTCTGGTCCCAGTTCCTGACCTCGGTTTTACCAGCCAGCTTCAGGACTGATCCCGTCTGAAACCAAAGTCTTCAGACCAGAACCAGCACAGGAAGAGTAATCAGATTACCAGATGTGGTTGCATTGTTGTCCAGCAGAGGGCGCTCCAACACAATCCCAGCAAGCGGTTCTGGTTCCTCACCACATTCTGGTGGTTTTGGACCGACAGCAGGGGTTTGTTTCGACTCGTCTTCATGTTGAAGCATCGTTTAGTTTGTTTTAGACTGAAAACGACCCGGATAAGATGGGAAATAACGCGACTGGACCAGATACTTACAGGCATCTTGGTCTTGGCGGCGGTGAGAAGAGACATGGTGATCTCACTGAGGTAGTCAAACACCAGGAAGTCCAGCTTCCCGCCGTAGATCAGCTGAGGCACTGAAAACACACACGTTCAAGAGCAGGTTGGTGGTTTGAGTCCAGTTTTACCTTCCCTGCTGCTCTGCTATCAGCTCTCACGCTCAACAACAGGAGTTTTAATGTAAATCTACTCTAAACTTTCTAACAATACAAGAAAGGCTCTGAAGTCAGATTTTCCTAGAAAACAACCAAAAGGATCCATAGAAACATCTAAAAGAGAAGTGATCCAACAAAAGTCCTGCAAAAAAAAAGAAATAAAAACTCCTTAAAGGATCAGAAAATAGTAAAATACACATAAAAATTAAACCAAAATGAGAAAAAATGACGAGAAAACGACAATAAATCTCAGAAACGCTAAACATCTGAACACAGCTGTGTCAGGAGGCGACCCACCCACTATACACAGACTGAACACTAGATAGTAAAACCTGGACTTTACTATAAATATATACACAAATTATGCATAAATAAGAAGTAATAAACCCTGTTAACCATCTCATTTATAAAAACATACCTGGCTTAAGTAAAAACATGTCATTTTTAAACAACTAAACATTTATACTTTTATGTGTGCACGTATGTAACATCTGGATGAAAATTTCTCTCTAAATGAGTCTTATCTGCTGCTTAAATTTAACAAAAAATTACTTTTAGATCATCAGCTTTCTGATTATCTTCGCAATATCTTGCCCCGTTTTCTCTCACTTTAAAAAGTCCCATCTGTCCATTTTATTGTACTCTAAAAGGTAAATAAAACTTTACATCTGGGCAAAGTTTAGAAATATTTAACTATTATCTGTTGGGAATGATTCTCTTTTTTTCTCGCCTTCTTGTTTCTATAATCTTGCTTTGTGTGACTAAATCTTGTAATAATATGAATTTTGTTTAAAAAAAACTCATTTAAAGAAGCTAAAGCAGAAACCACACGCGGGCCGTAAAGACGTCTGCGGTGTCGTAAACAGCTTAGACGGGTTTCCCCGGTACCGGAGGTGGCGGTGTCCCCCCAGAACCCGGAGGCGCAGCCTATCCGGACCCTTCTGGACCCGGCTGGACTCGTGTAGCACCTGGAGCCGGTTCCGTGTTCATGGTTTGATGACAACTGCGATGAAGAGCTCAGAAAGTCCGCTTTCAGACACGAACTGACGCACTTTTCTGCGCTACTGCCGCGCGGCCGCGGCCTCGCGGTTGTGCACGTGACACGCAGTAACTGTGGAAAACTAAACATGTTTAAAAAACTGATTTATAACAAAAGCATGAGAACAAAAAGCCTCCAGAAAGATCTGAGGAGAAGTTCAAGGTGCACAAGTACGGTCATAAAAACAGTCCGTCTAGAAACGAATCACAAACGTTCCGCCTCCCGACGTGTTATTCCGCGTATACGGAAAAATGGCGCATCACCAACTTTGATTTTTTTTTTTTCATTTTTAAATCAAGCTTTAACACAATAAAATGACAAAAATAATTTAATTAATTTATACTACATTAAAAATAGACCTTCTTATTGTAATCTATCCATCTATCTATCAGTCAGTCAGTCAGTCAGTCAGTCTGTCTGTCTGTCTATCTATCTATTCTATAGTCATTTAGCAGACGCTTTTATCTAAAGCCACTTACTTATGAGCGACATGTATACAGTTGTGCTGATATGTATTCATCCCTTTCACTCAAATAACTAGAGACTTACACAAGGAACAAGAACTAAAAATTTGCAAAAATATAATTTAGTGATATAAGACATTGTTTTTTCATTTAATTGAGTTGAAAAATGAAAAAAAAACAAACAAATTAGTCCTGGACAAATTAGAGACTTTTCTGTTGAACAGTGGGACAAAATACCTGTCAACAGGTGCAGAAGTCTGACTGAGAGGAACAGAAAACACCTGACTGTGTGTGTGTGTGTATATACATATATATATATATATATATATATATATATATATATATATATATATATATATATATATATATATATATATATATATATAGTTGCCTCCAGTTGTCCTAACACTGCCTGTATTGTAGCTTGCAGTTATGTAACATTAATGTCCGAGGACGGGCGCAAGCAGAAGCAAAATACACAAAGCAGTCATGATAATCATGGATATGTAAATAACAACAATCTTATGCACTTATTTAGGAGTTAAATAATAAATAAATAAATGATGACATAATGTAAATCCTGTCCTTTCCCCCCCATCTAATCTCATATTCACCACATTTCATCATCTGTCCAGTCCCTCAGGTTCATTTTCCTCCTGCTGGTCTCTGAACCAGAGTCAACCGCCCCAACAGTAGTTTGGTTGGTTCCTGCACCATCAGATCATTACAGATGACCTCTGTGTAAACACATCACTGCACTTCAGTGTGAACAGATTTAAATAACTATTAGTGGTTGGGTCGCATGCAAAGAACTCTGGGTAAACACCGGACGGTAATAAATGCTCCATCAGGAGGCTGGTTGGCTGCAATCTGAGGAAAACCAGCAGCAAGAGGCGACTTCATTCGTTCCAGAGAGACCAGAAACGTCCTGCCGACATGGTTTGACCCATTCTCACACCGCATGTAGTTTACTGTTGTCTATAATTTATATACTTTCATGGTTTCATCGTTTTTATTTACTATTAATATTTATTTACTACGCGGATGCTTGATGACGTTTACTGGATGTACATATTTAGACTTTTGGCGGCTTGTTGGACCAGAACAGCCGTGAAACTGTTGGTGGATGTTTGGAAAAGCCAGATGTAGAAACACAGAAGAAGAACGGTGAAAAAAATGGTGAACTAGTGAAAAAGTTCACTGTTTGTTGGTAAAAATAGATAAAGTAAATAACTGGCCTTAAGTACGGACCTAGACCTGGACCTAAACATAGACCTGGACCTGGAACTGGACCTAGACCTGGACCTGGAACTGGACCTAGACCTACACCTAGACCTGGACCTAAACCTAGACCTGGACCTGGAACTGGACCTAGACCTAGACCTAGACTGGACCTGGGCCTGGACCTAGACCTAGACTGGACCTGGACCTGGACCTAAACCTAGACTGGACCTAGACCTGGACCTAGACCTAGACTGGACCTGGACCTGGAACTGGACCTAGACCTAGACCTGGACCTGGAACTGGACCTAGACCTGGACCTGGAACTAGACCTAGACCTACACCTAGACCTGGACCTAAACCTAGACCTGGACCTGGGCCTGGACCTAGACCTAGACTGGACCTGGACCTGGACCTAAACCTAGACTGGACCTAGACCTGGACCTAGACCTAGACTGGACCTGGACCTGGACCTAGACCTAGACTGGACCTGGACCTGGACCTAGACCTAGACTGGACCTGGACCTAAACATAGACCTGGACCTGGAACTGGACCTAGACCTGGACCTGGAACTGGACCTAGACCTACACCTAGACCTGGACCTAAACCTAGACCTGGACCTGGAACTGGACCTAGACCTAGACTGGACCTGGGCCTGGACCTAGACCTAGACTGGACCTGGACCTGGACCTAAACCTAGACTGGACCTAGACCTGGACCTAGACCTAGACTGGACCTGGACCTGGACCTGGACCTAGACCTA
Organism: Telmatherina bonti; assembly: GCF_933228915.1. Lineage (NCBI taxonomy): Eukaryota > Metazoa > Chordata > Actinopteri > Atheriniformes > Telmatherinidae > Telmatherina > Telmatherina bonti. Next base: position 35,486,925 of record NC_136616.1, read on the forward strand.
GACTGGACCTGGACCTGGACCTAGACCTAGACTGGACCTGGACCTAAACATAGACCTGGACCTGGAACTGGACCTAGACCTGGACCTGGAACTGGACCTAGACCTACACCTAGACCTGGACCTAAACCTAGACCTGGACCTGGAACTGGACCTAGACCTAAACCTAGACTGGACCTGGGCCTGGACCTAGACCTAGACTGGACCTGGACCTAAACCTAGACTGGACCTGGGCCTGGACCTAGACCTAGACTGGACCTGGACCTGGACCTAGACCTAGACCTAGACCTGGACCTGGACCTAAACCTAGACTGGACCTGGACCTGGACCTGGACCTAGACCTAGACTGGACCTGGACCTGGACCTTGACCTAAACCTAGACCTGGAACTGGACCTAGACTTAGACCTAGACCTAGACTGGACCTGGGCCTGGACCTAGACCTAGACTGGACCTGGACCTGGACCTTGACCTAAACCTAGACCTGGAACTGGACCTAGACTTAGACCTAGACCTAGACTGGACCTGGGCCTGGACCTAGACCTAGACTGGACCTGGACCTGGACCTGGACCTGGACCTAGACCTGGACCTAAACATAGACCTGGACCTGGAACTGGACCTAGACCTGGACCTGGAACTAGACCTAGACCTACACCTAGACCTGGACCTAAACCTAGACCTGGACCTAGACCTAGACTGGACCTGGACCTGGACCTGGGCCTGGACCTAGACCTAGACTGGACCTGGACCTGGACCTGGGCCTGGACCTAGACCTAGACTGGACCTGGACCTGGACCTAAACCTAGACTGGACCTAGACCTGGACCTAGACCTAGACTGGACCTGGACCTGGACCTAGACCTAGACTGGACCTGGACCTAAACATAGACCTGGACCTGGAACTGGACCTAGACCTGGACCTGGAACTGGACCTAGACCTACACCTAGACCTGGACCTAAACCTAGACCTGGACCTGGAACTGGACCTAGACCTAAACCTAGACTGGACCTGGGCCTGGACCTAGACCTAGACTGGACCTGGACCTAAACCTAGACTGGACCTAGACCTGGACCTAGACCTAGACTGGACCTGGACCTGGACCTAGACCTAGACCTAGACCTGGACCTGGACCTAAACCTAGACCGGACCTGGACCTGGACCTGGACCTAGACCTAGACTGGACCTGGACCTGGACCTGGACCTTGACCTAAACCTAGACCTGGAACTGGACCTAGACTTAGACCTAGACCTAGACTGGACCTGGGCCTGGACCTAGACCTAGACTGGACCTGGACCTGGACCTTGACCTAAACCTAGACCTGGACCTAAACCTAGACCTGGATCTGGAACTGGACCTAGACTTAGACCTAGACCTAGACTGGACCTGGGCCTGGACCTAGACCTAGACCTAGACCTGGACCTAAACCTAGACCTGGACCTGGAACTGGACCTAGACCTAGACCTAGACTGGACCTGGACCTAGACCTAGACCTAGACCTGGACCTGGACCTAAACCTAGACTGGACCTGGACCTGGACCTAGACCTAGACTGGACCTGGACCTGGACCTTGACCTAGACCTAGACCTGGACCTGGAACTGGACCTAGACCTAGACCTAGACTGGACCTGGACCTGGACCTGGACCTAGACCTAGACCTAGACCTAGACCTAGACCTGGACCTGGACCTAGACCTAGACTGGACCTGGGCCTGGACCTAGACCTAGACTGGACCTGGACCTGGACCTGGACCTGGAACTGGACATAGACCTGGACCTAGACCTAGACCTAGACCTAGAGCTGAACCTGAGCCTTGACCTAGACCGGGACCTGGACCTGGACCTAGAACTGAACCTGAACCTGGACCTGGACCTGGACCTAGACCTAGACCTGGACCTAGACCTGGACCTGGACCTAGACCTTGACTTGGACCTAGAGCTGTACCTGAACCTAGACCTAGACCTGGAACTGGACCTAGACCTGGACCTAGACCTGGACATGGACCTAGACCTAGACCTAGAGCTGAAACTGAACCTAGACCTAGACCTGGACCTGGATCTAGACCTAGACCTGGACCTAGACATGGACCTGGACCTAGACCTGGACCTAGACCTAGACCTGGTCCTAGACCTAGACCTAGACCTGGACATAGACCTGGACCTGCACCTGGACATAGAGCTGAACCTGAACCTAGACCTAGACCTAGAAATGGACCTAGACCTGGACCTGGACCTGGACCTAGATCTAGAACTGGACCTGGACCTGGACCTCGACCTAGACCTAGAGCTGAACCTGAACCTAGACCTGGACCTGGACCTAGACCTGCACCTGGACATAGAGCTGGATCTAGACCTAGAACTGAACCTGAACCTGGACCTGGACCTGGACCTAGACCTAGACCTGGACCTAGACCTGGACCTGGACCTAGACCTTGACTTGGACCTAGAGCTGTACCTGAACCTAGACCTAGACCTGGAACTGGACCTAGACCTGGACCTAGACCTGGACATGGACCTAGACCTAGACCTAGAGCTGAAACTGAACCTAGACCTAGACCTGGACCTGGATCTAGACCTAGACCTGGACCTAGACATGGACCTGGACCTAGACCTGGACCTAGACCTAGACCTGGTCCTAGACCTAGACCTAGACCTGGACATAGACCTGGACCTGCACCTGGACATAGAGCTGAACCTGAACCTAGACCTAGACCTAGAAATGGACCTAGACCTGGACCTGGACCTGGACCTAGATCTAGAACTGGACCTGGACCTGGACCTCGACCTAGACCTAGAGCTGAACCTGAACCTAGACCTGGACCTGGACCTAGACCTGCACCTGGACATAGAGCTGGATCTAGACCTAGAGCTGAACCTGAACCTAGACCTAGACCTGGACCTGGACCTAGACCTAGACCTGGACCTAGAGCTGAACCTGAACCTGAACCTAGACCTGGACCTGGACCTGGACCTAGACCTGGATCTAGACCTGGACCTAGACCTGGACCTGGAGCTGAACCTGAACCTAGACCTAGACCTGGACCTGGACCTAGACCTGGAGCTAGAGCTGTTCCTGAACTAGACCGAGACCTAGACCAGGTGAGAGAATGCATGTGAACAACTTACAGACAGCAAACAGATTTTTATAGTTGTATAAACTGTGAAACATAGAACTAAAAGAAAACGCAGCAAAGTAAAACAACAGAACAAAGAGACTAATGATGACCGAGGCGATCGTGTGAAACATGGATAAAACAAAACGTTTACATAATGGTTTCATTCAGAGTTGTCTTTTTCATTTGGAACCAGAAGTTTTGGTCATTTTCCATCTTTTTAAAGCTGATTTAACTTTCATTCGAAATAAAAGTTAAATTAAAACTGTCGCGTACACGTGGCCATACACATGTGAACCTTTTGGAACATTTTCATGTGATTCATATTTAGTCTGACACACGTGATTTCTATGTGAACCATAATTATCTACATGTCATCCACATGTTCTGCACAGGCGGATTACATTAAATTAAACCCTGCTTTTGAAAATGTCGTTCACATGTACACGCTCATGTGGTTCACATGTACATGCGCATATGCTTCACATGAACATGCACATATGGTTCACATGTACATGCGCATATGGTTCACATGTACATACGCATATGGTTTACATGTACATGCGCATATGGTTCACATGTACATTCGCATGTGGTTTACATGTACATGCCAATATGGTTCACATGTACATGTGCATATTGTTCACATGAACATGCCAAAGTGGTTCACATGTACATGCGCATTTCTTTCACATGTACATGCGCATGTGGTTCACATGTACATGCGCATATGCTTCACATGTACATGCACATATGGCTCACATGTACATGCGCATATGGTTCACATGTACATGCGCATGTGGTTTAGATGAACATGCCAACGTGGTTCACATGTACATGCGCATTTCTTTCACATGTACATGCGCATGTGGTTCACATGTACACACTCATGTTGTTTACGTGTACATGTGCATATGGTTCACATGTACACGCGCATGTGGTTTATATGTACACGCGCTCGTGATTCACATGTACACGCTCATATGGTTCACATGTACATGCACATGTGGCTCACATGTACATGCGCTCGTGGTTCACATGTACATGCGCATATGGTTCACATGTACATGCGCATGTTGTTCACATGTACATGTGCATGTGGTTCACATGTACATGCGCATGTGGTTCACATGTACATGCGCATATGGTTCACATGTACATGCGCATATGGTTCACATGTACATGCGCATGTTGTACACATGTACATGCGCATGTGGTTCACATGTACATGCGCATGTGGTTCACATGTACATGCGCATGTGGTTCACATGTACATGCGTATATGGTTCACATGCCCATGTACATGTGAACCCCATGTGGAACATGAAGTCCACGTACACGCCTGTGTATGGGTTCACTCTGAGTTCTCTGCTTTCCTCCCACCCTGCAGAGACACATGCGTTCGGTAAGTGGATAGTCTAAATCAGGGATCTCCAGATCCGGTCCTTGAGAGCCACAATCCTGCAGGTTTTCCATGTATCCCTGCTCCAACACACCTGACTCAAACTGATCAGTCATTGTGCAGAACCACATTTGGATCCATTTAAGGGATGTGTTGGAGCCGGGATACATGGAAAACCTGCAGGACAGCGACTTTGGACTTCTCAGGTCTAAGTCCTAAGTCTTGGCCCTGCGACGGACTGGCGACCAGTCCAGGGTTCGCTCTGCATCTCGCCAGCGAACTGCGGGCGAAGCAGCTGAATTAGACTCGGCGCTAGTTTCCTGTTTCTTTTAAAGACACGACGTCACATTTATTCCTTTTTGCTTTTTTCCACAGGAAATATCGAACAACTCGTCCCCCACCTTTCATGACCTTCCCACGCTCCCCTCCGGCTACAACTCCTCCACCTTCTCCTTGATCCGGCCATGTCAGTACTCCGGAGCGACCGTGGTCATCTACTCCATGTACACCCTCGTCTGCATTCTCTTCCTCGTCCCGCTCTTCATCCTCGTCCTCTACGTGCTCTTCGTCCAGTGGAGGCGTCAGCGTTCATCAGCCGGAGGGACATCGATGCGACACTCCGACGTCTTCACCCTCCACATGATGATCTTGGAGATTTTGGGTTTTCTGGGGTCACTTTTCTTTTCCTTGGACATGTACATAAAGTCTGATCCGATGTTTAAATTAGGAATATTTTTACTGAACATTATTTTCCCTGGACAGACTCTGTTTCACACCCTCACCTGCGTGGAGCGCTACCTGGCTGTGGTCCACGCTATCAGATACAGGCAGCTGAGGGAAAAGCTGGGGGTCAGAATGAGAAATGTCCTCGTCGCTTGGGTTTGGGTGGGTTGCTTTGGATGGGTGGGGACGGCATTGATGATCGTGTCTCATTTGTACCTGCGATTCCTGCTCTTCCTGCTCACGTGTCTGTGTGTTATCCTGTTCTGCTGTCTGTCCGTTCTCCGTGTTCTGACTCGACCCGGACCAGGGGAGGGGGGCAGGCACAACGGACACGCTGACCAGTCCAAGCGGAGAGCCGTGCACATGGTCGTGGCCATTACTGCAGTGCTGACGTTGAGGTTTGGAGGGCTCCTGATTTGTTTCGGCATTAAACAAATGCTTACAGTAGATGTGGATGAATTGTGCGTGTTGCTGGATTTGGGAATCCTCCTGACGGTTCCCAGCAGTCTGGTTCTACCTCTGCTGTTTCTGCACAGAGAGGGAAAACTGCCGTGTCACCAGGACGTCACCAAGTCCTGATCCAGTCGATCGATTTGGGAAGCAGTCTGGTGTCACCGAGGAGCTCTGAAAGAACAGCTTATCCTGAATGTTTCCTTGATTTTCTAACTTTGGAGAGATGTAATGGAAACTAAAGACCAGGTCAAAACTTTTTACTTTTCCTGCTTACAAATGAATAGAAAACCATCACAATATTGTAGTTCCTGATGCAGATAATACGATCCAAGTTCTCCCTGAATTGGATGGCCTAAATCCTTTTTTAAAATTGTACTCTTTTTTTTTTTTTTAGAAATGAAAGATAATCTTGATGTTAATCTTCTCTAAACAATGTCGGATAGAACATACTGAAAATAAATTAAGTATATCTACACAACTACAAAAGCTGTATGAATCATTTTTATCTGTACACAAAGCTGAAACGTTGCATTACAGAAGTGTCAATATAAACCTGACTGTGTCAGTAGAATACAACAGAGTCAATATAAACGTGACTTTATCAGAGTAAATTTACCTGGAAAACAGTAGAAAATATAAATAGTTCATCCTCTTAAAAAAAAAAAAACAACACATTACTTACATGGAAAACCAGAACACTGCAGGTTGAGTCATCTGGAAAGGAGTAGAGTAGTACAAGGAACAAAGCTTTCCGGGGAATAAATAAAGTAGATCTAGGAAATCTAGGAAGTAATTCTAGAGATGAATAAATAGGAATGAGTGAAACAGTCTTAGGAATGATAATAGGAGTCCTCGAAATCGCAGAATATTCCTGAAATTATTACATTAGTCCTGGAAAAAGAGTAAAGTCCTAAGAATGAGTCCTAAGTACTCGGAATGAGTAAAGTACTTAGAATAAGTAAAGAACTGGAAATGAGTAAAGTACTCAGAATAAGTAAAGAACTGGAAATGAGTAAAGTACTCAGAATAAGTAAAGAACTGGAAATGAGTAAAGTACTCAGAATAAGTAAAGTACTCAGAATAAGTAAAGAACTGGAAATGAGTAAAGTACTCAGAATAAGTGAAGAACTGGAAATGAGTAAAGTACTCAGAATAAGTAAAGAACTGGAAATGAGTAAAGTACTCAGAATAAGTAAAGTACTCAGAATAAGTAAAGAACTGGAAATGAGTAAAGTACTCAGAATAAGTAAAGAACTGGAAATGAGTAAAGTACTCAGAATAAGTAAAGTACTCAGAATAAGTAAAGAATTGGAAATGAGTAAAGTACTGTGAATAAGTAAAGAACTGGAAATGAGTAAAGTACTCAGAATAAGTAAAGTCTTGGGAATGAGTAAAGTACTCAGAATAAGTAAAGAACTGGAAATGAGTAAAGTACTAAGAATAAGTAAAGTCTTGGGAATGAGTAAAGTACTCAGAATGAGTAAAGTCTTGGGAATGAGTAAAGTACTCAGAATAAGTAAAGAACTGGAAATGAGTAAAGTACTCGGAATAAGTAAAGTCTTGGGAATGATTAAAGTACTCAGAATAAGTAAAGTACTCAGAATGAGTAAAGTCTTGGGAATGAGTAAAGTACTCAGAATAAGTAAAGAACTGGAAATGAGTAAAGTACTCAGAATAAGTAAAGTCTTGGGAATGAGTAAAGTACTCGGAATGAGTAAAGTACTCAGAATGAGTAAAGTCTTGGGAATGAGTAAAGTACTCAGAATAAGTAAAGAACTTGAAATGAGTAAAGTACTCAGAATAAGTAAAGTCTTGGGAATGAGTAAAGTACTCGGAATGAGTAAAGTACTCAGAATAAGTAAAGTCTTGGGAATGAGTAAAGTACTCAGAATAAGTAAAGAACTGAAAATGAGTAAAGTACTCGGAATGAGTAAGGTCTTGGGAATGAGTAAAGTACTCAGAATAAGTAAAGAACTGGAAATGAGTAAAGTACTCGGAATGAGTAAAGTCTTGGGAATGAGTAAAGTACTCAGAATAAGTAAAGAACTGGAAATGAGTAAAGTACTCCGAATAAGTAAAGTACTCAGAATAAGTAAAGAACTGGAAATGAGTAAAGTACTCAGAATAAGTAAAGTACTCAGAATAAGTAAAGAACTGGAAATGAGTAAAGTACTCAGAATAAGTAAAGAACTGGAAATGAGTAAAGTACTCAGAATAAGTAAAGAACTGGAAATGAGTAAAGTACTCAGAATAAGTAAAGAACTGGAAATGAGTAAAGTACTCAGAATAAGTAAAGAACTGGAAATGAGTAAAGTACTCAGAATAAGTAAAGAACTGGAAATGAGTAAAGTACTCAGAATAAGTAAAGTCTTGGGAATGAGTAAAGTACTCGGAATGAGTAAAGTCTTGGGAATGAGTAAAGTACTCAGAATAAGTAAAGTACTCAGAATAAGTAAAGAACTGGAAATGAGTAAAGTACTCAGAATAAGTAAAGTCTTGGGAATGAGTAAAGTACTCGGAATGAGTAAAGTCTTGGGAATGAGTAAAGTACTCAGAATAAGTAAAGAACTGGAAATGAGTAAAGTACTCAGAATAAGTAAAGTCTTGGGAATGAGTAAAGTACTCGGAATGAGTAAAGTACTCAGAATAAGTAAAGTCTTGGGAATGAGTAAAGTACTCAGAATAAGTAAAGAACTGAAAATGAGTAAAGTACTCGGAATAAGTAAAGTCTTGGGAATGAGTAAAGTACTCGGAATGAGTAAAGTACTCAGAATAAGTAAAGTACTCAGAATAAGTAAAGTCTTGGGAATGAGAAAAGTACTCGGAATAAGTAAAGAACTGGAAATGAGTAAAGTACTCGGAATAAGTAAAGTCTTGGGAATGAGTAAAGTACTCAGAATAAGTAAAGTACTCAGAATGAGTAAAGTCTTGGGAATGAGTAAAGTACTCACAATAAGTAAAGAACTGGAAATGAGTAAAGTACTCAGAATAAGTAAAGTCTTGGGAATGAGTAAAGTACTCGGAATGAGTAAAGTACTCAGAATGAGTAAAGTCTTGGGAATGAGAAAAGTACTCGGAATAAGTAAAGAACTGGAAATGAGTAAAGTACTCGGAATAAGTAAAGTCTTGGGAGTGAGTAAAGTACTCAGAATAAGTAAAGTACTCAGAATGAGTAAAGTCTTGGGAATGAGTAAAGTACTCACAATAAGTAAAGAACTGGAAATGAGTAAAGTACTCAGAATAAGTAAAGAACTGGAAATGAGTAAAGTACTCAGAATGAGTAAAGTACTCAGAATAAGTAAAGTCTTGGGAATGAGTAAAGTACTCAGAATAAGTAAAGAACTGAAAATGAGTAAAGTACTCGGAATGAGTAAGGTCTTGGGAATGAGTAAAGTACTCAGAATAAGTAAAGAACTGGAAATGAGTAAAGTACTCGGAATGAGTAAAGTCTTGGGAATGAGTAAAGTACTCAGAATAAGTAAAGAACTGGAAATGAGTAAAGTACTCAGAATAAGTAAAGTACTCAGAATAAGTAAAGAACTGGAAATGAGTAAAGTACTCAGAATAAGTAAAGTACTCAGAATAAGTAAAGAACTGGAAATGAGTAAAGCACTCAGAATAAGTAAAGAACTGGAAATGAGTAAAGTACTCAGAATAAGTAAAGAACTGGAAATGAGTAAAGTACTCAGAATAAGTAAAGAACTGGAAATGAGTAAAGTACTCAGAATAAGTAAAGAACTGGAAATGAGTAAAGTACTCAGAATAAGTAAAGTCTTGGGAATGAGTAAAGTACTCGGAATGAGTAAAGTCTTGGGAATGAGTAAAGTACTCAGAATAAGTAAAGTACTCAGAATAAGTAAAGAACTGGAAATGAGTAAAGTACTCAGAATAAGTAAAGTCTTGGGAATGAGTAAAGTACTCGGAATGAGTAAAGTCTTGGGAATGAGTAAAGTACTCACAATAAGTAAAGAACTGGAAATGAGTAAAGTACTCGGAATAAGTAAAGTCTTGGGAATGAGTAAAGTACTCAGAATAAGTAAAGTACTCAGAATGAGTAAAGTCTTGGGAATGAGTAAAGTACTCAGAATAAGTAAAGAACTGGAAATGAGTAAAGTACTCAGAATAAGTAAAGTCTTGGGAATGAGTAAAGTACTCGGAATGAGTAAAGTACTCAGAATAAGTAAAGTCTTGGGAATGAGTAAAGTACTCAGAATAAGTAAAGCACTGAAAATGAGTAAAGTACTCGGAATAAGTAAAGTCTTGGGAATGAGTAAAGTACTCGGAATGAGTAAAGTACTCAGAATAAGTAAAGTACTCAGAATAAGTAAAGTCTTGGGAATAAGTAAAGTACTCGGAATAAGTAAAGTCTTGGGAATAAGTAAAGTACTCAGAATGAGTAAAGTCTTGGGAATGAGAAAAGTACTCGGAATAAGTAAAGAACTGGAAATGAGTAAAGTACTTGGAATAAGTAAAGTCTTGGGAATGAGTAAAGTACTCAGAATAAGTAAAGTACTCAGAATGACTAAAGTCTTGGGAATGAGTAAAGTACTCACAATAAGTAAAGAACTGGAAATGTGTAAAGTACTTGGAATAAGTAAAGTCTTGGGAATGAGTAAAGTACTCAGAATAAGTAAAGTACTCAGAATGAGTAAAGTCTTGGGAATGAGTAAAGTACTCAGAATAAGTAAAGAACTGGAAATGAGTAAAGTACTCAGAATAAGTAATGTCTTGGGAATGAGTAAAGTACTCGGAATGAGTAAAGTACTCAGAATAAGTAAAGTCTTGGGAATGAGTAAATTACTCAGAATAAGTAAAGAACTGAAAATGAGTAAAGTACTCAGAATAAGTAAAGTCTTGGGAATGAGTAAAGTACTCGGAATGAGTAAAGTACTCAGAATAAGTAAAGTACTCAGAATGAGTAAAGTCTTGGGAATAAGTAAAGTACTCGGAATGAGTAAAGTACTCAGAATAAGTAAAGTACTCAGAATGAGTAAAGTCTTGGGAATGAGAAAAGTACTCGGAATAAGTAAAGAACTGGAAATAAGTAAAGAACTGGAAATGAGTAAAGTACTCGGAATAAGTAAAGTCTTGGGAATGAGTAAAGTACTCGGAATGAGTAAAGTACTCAGAATAAGTAAAGTCTTGGGAATGAGTAAAGTACTCAGAATAAGTAAAGCACTGAAAATGAGTAAAGTACTCGGAATAAGTAAAGTCTTGGGAATGAGTAAAGTACTCGGAATGAGTAAAGTACTCAGAATAAGTAAAGTACTCAGAATAAGTAAAGTCTTGGGAATAAGTAAAGTACTCGGAATAAGTAAAGTCTTGGGAATAAGTAAAGTACTCAGAATGAGTAAAGTCTTGGGAATGAGAAAAGTACTCGGAATAAGTAAAGAACTGGAAATGAGTAAAGTACTCGGAATAAGTAAAGTCTTGGGAATGAGTAAAGTACTCAGAATAAGTAAAGTACTCAGAATGACTAAAGTCTTGGGAATGAGTAAAGTACTCACAATAAGTAAAGAACTGGAAATGTGTAAAGTACTTGGAATAAGTAAAGTCTTGGGAATGAGTAAAGTACTCAGAATAAGTAAAGTACTCAGAATGAGTAAAGTCTTGGGAATGAGTAAAGTACTCAGAATAAGTAAAGAACTGGAAATGAGTAAAGTACTCAGAATAAGTAAAGTCTTGGGAATGAGTAAAGTACTCGGAATGAGTAAAGTACTCAGAATAAGTAAAGTCTTGGGAATGAGTAAATTACTCAGAATAAGTAAAGAACTGAAAATGAGTAAAGTACTCGGAATAAGTAAAGTCTTGGGAATGAGTAAAGTACTCGGAATGAGTAAAGTACTCAGAATAAGTAAAGTACTCAGAATGAGTAAAGTCTTGGGAATAAGTAAAGTACTCGGAATGAGTAAAGTACTCAGAATAAGTAAAGTACTCAGAATGAGTAAAGTCTTGGGAATGAGAAAAGTACTCGGAATAAGTAAAGAACTGGAAATAAGTAAAGAACTGGAAATGAGTAAAGTACTCGGAATAAGTAAAGTCTTGGGAATGAGTAAAGTGCTCAGAATGAGTAAAGTCTTGGGAATGAGTAAAGTACTCAGAATAAGTAAAGAACTGGAAATGAGTAAAGTACTCGGAATAAGTAAAGTCTTGGGAATGAGTAAAGTACTCAGAATAAGTAAAGTACTCAGAATAAGTAAAGTACTCAGAATAAGTAAAGTCTTGGGAATAAGTAAAGTACTCGGAATGAGTAAAGTACTCAGAATAAGTAAAGAACTGGAAATGAGTAAAGTACTCAGAATAAGTAAAGTCTTGGGAATGAGTAAAGTACTCGGAATGAGTAAAGTACTCAGAATAAGTAAAGTCTTGGGAATGAGTAAAGTACTCAGAATAAGTAAAGAACTGAAAATGAGTAAAGTACTCGGAATGAGTAAGGTCTTGGGAATGAGTAAAGTACTCAGAATAAGTAAAGAACTGGAAATGAGTAAAGTACTCGGAATGAGTAAAGTCTTGGGAATGAGTAAAGTACTCAGAATAAGTAAAGAACTGGAAATGAGTAAAGTACTCAGAATAAGTAAAGTACTCAGAATAAGTAAAGAACTGGAAATGAGTAAAGTACTCAGAATAAGTAAAGTACTCAGAATAAGTAAAGAACTGGAAATGAGTAAAGCACTCAGAATAAGTAAAGAACTGGAAATGAGTAAAGTACTCAGAATAAGTAAAGAACTGGAAATGAGTAAAGTACTCAGAATAAGTAAAGAACTGGAAATGAGTAAAGTACTCAGAATAAGTAAAGTCTTGGGAATGAGTAAAGTACTCGGAATGAGTAAAGTCTTGGGAATGAGTAAAGTACTCAGAATAAGTAAAGTACTCAGAATAAGTAAAGAACTGGAAATGAGTAAAGTACTCAGAATAAGTAAAGTCTTGGGAATGAGTAAAGTACTCGGAATGAGTAAAGTCTTGGGAATGAGTAAAGTACTCAGAATAAGTAAAGAACTGGAAATGAGTAAAGTACTCAGAATAAGTAAAGTCTTGGGAATGAGTAAAGTACTCGGAATGAGTAAAGTACTCAGAATAAGTAAAGTCTTGGGAATGAGTAAAGTACTCAGAATAAGTAAAGAACTGAAAATGAGTAAAGTACTCGGAATAAGTAAAGTCTTGGGAATGAGTAAAGTACTCGGAATGAGTAAAGTACTCAGAATAAGTAAAGTACTCAGAATAAGTAAAGTCTTGGGAATGAGAAAAGTACTCGGAATAAGTAAAGAACTGGAAATGAGTAAAGTACTCGGAATAAGTAAAGTCTTGGGAATGAGTAAAGTACTCAGAATAAGTAAAGTACTCAGAATGAGTAAAGTCTTGGGAATGAGTAAAGTACTCACAATAAGTAAAGAACTGGAAATGAGTAAAGTACTCAGAATAAGTAAAGTCTTGGGAATGAGTAAAGTACTCGGAATGAGTAAAGTACTCAGAATGAGTAAAGTCTTGGGAATGAGAAAAGTACTCGGAATAAGTAAAGAACTGGAAATGAGTAAAGTACTCGGAATAAGTAAAGTCTTGGGAGTGAGTAAAGTACTCAGAATAAGTAAAGTACTCAGAATGAGTAAAGTCTTGGGAATGAGTAAAGTACTCACAATAAGTAAAGAACTGGAAATGAGTAAAGTACTCAGAATAAGTAAAGAACTGGAAATGAGTAAAGTACTCAGAATGAGTAAAGTACTCAGAATAAGTAAAGTCTTGGGAATGAGTAAAGTACTCAGAATAAGTAAAGAACTGAAAATGAGTAAAGTACTCGGAATGAGTAAGGTCTTGGGAATGAGTAAAGTACTCAGAATAAGTAAAGAACTGGAAATGAGTAAAGTACTCGGAATGAGTAAAGTCTTGGGAATGAGTAAAGTACTCAGAATAAGTAAAGAACTGGAAATGAGTAAAGTACTCAGAATAAGTAAAGTACTCAGAATAAGTAAAGAACTGGAAATGAGTAAAGTACTCAGAATAAGTAAAGTACTCAGAATAAGTAAAGAACTGGAAATGAGTAAAGCACTCAGAATAAGTAAAGAACTGGAAATGAGTAAAGTACTCAGAATAAGTAAAGAACTGGAAATGAGTAAAGTACTCAGAATAAGTAAAGAACTGGAAATGAGTAAAGTACTCAGAATAAGTAAAGAACTGGAAATGAGTAAAGTACTCAGAATAAGTAAAGTCTTGGGAATGAGTAAAGTACTCGGAATGAGTAAAGTCTTGGGAATGAGTAAAGTACTCAGAATAAGTAAAGTACTCAGAATAAGTAAAGAACTGGAAATGAGTAAAGTACTCAGAATAAGTAAAGTCTTGGGAATGAGTAAAGTACTCGGAATGAGTAAAGTCTTGGGAATGAGTAAAGTACTCACAATAAGTAAAGAACTGGAAATGAGTAAAGTACTCGGAATAAGTAAAGTCTTGGGAATGAGTAAAGTACTCAGAATAAGTAAAGTACTCAGAATGAGTAAAGTCTTGGGAATGAGTAAAGTACTCAGAATAAGTAAAGAACTGGAAATGAGTAAAGTACTCAGAATAAGTAAAGTCTTGGGAATGAGTAAAGTACTCGGAATGAGTAAAGTACTCAGAATAAGTAAAGTCTTGGGAATGAGTAAAGTACTCAGAATAAGTAAAGCACTGAAAATGAGTAAAGTACTCGGAATAAGTAAAGTCTTGGGAATGAGTAAAGTACTCGGAATGAGTAAAGTACTCAGAATAAGTAAAGTACTCAGAATAAGTAAAGTCTTGGGAATAAGTAAAGTACTCGGAATAAGTAAAGTCTTGGGAATAAGTAAAGTACTCAGAATGAGTAAAGTCTTGGGAATGAGAAAAGTACTCGGAATAAGTAAAGAACTGGAAATGAGTAAAGTACTTGGAATAAGTAAAGTCTTGGGAATGAGTAAAGTACTCAGAATAAGTAAAGTACTCAGAATGACTAAAGTCTTGGGAATGAGTAAAGTACTCACAATAAGTAAAGAACTGGAAATGTGTAAAGTACTTGGAATAAGTAAAGTCTTGGGAATGAGTAAAGTACTCAGAATAAGTAAAGTACTCAGAATGAGTAAAGTCTTGGGAATGAGTAAAGTACTCAGAATAAGTAAAGAACTGGAAATGAGTAAAGTACTCAGAATAAGTAATGTCTTGGGAATGAGTAAAGTACTCGGAATGAGTAAAGTACTCAGAATAAGTAAAGTCTTGGGAATGAGTAAATTACTCAGAATAAGTAAAGAACTGAAAATGAGTAAAGTACTCAGAATAAGTAAAGTCTTGGGAATGAGTAAAGTACTCGGAATGAGTAAAGTACTCAGAATAAGTAAAGTACTCAGAATGAGTAAAGTCTTGGGAATAAGTAAAGTACTCGGAATGAGTAAAGTACTCAGAATAAGTAAAGTACTCAGAATGAGTAAAGTCTTGGGAATGAGAAAAGTACTCGGAATAAGTAAAGAACTGGAAATAAGTAAAGAACTGGAAATGAGTAAAGTACTCGGAATAAGTAAAGTCTTGGGAATGAGTAAAGTACTCGGAATGAGTAAAGTACTCAGAATAAGTAAAGTCTTGGGAATGAGTAAAGTACTCAGAATAAGTAAAGCACTGAAAATGAGTAAAGTACTCGGAATAAGTAAAGTCTTGGGAATGAGTAAAGTACTCGGAATGAGTAAAGTACTCAGAATAAGTAAAGTACTCAGAATAAGTAAAGTCTTGGGAATAAGTAAAGTACTCGGAATAAGTAAAGTCTTGGGAATAAGTAAAGTACTCAGAATGAGTAAAGTCTTGGGAATGAGAAAAGTACTCGGAATAAGTAAAGAACTGGAAATGAGTAAAGTACTCGGAATAAGTAAAGTCTTGGGAATGAGTAAAGTACTCAGAATAAGTAAAGTACTCAGAATGACTAAAGTCTTGGGAATGAGTAAAGTACTCACAATAAGTAAAGAACTGGAAATGTGTAAAGTACTTGGAATAAGTAAAGTCTTGGGAATGAGTAAAGTACTCAGAATAAGTAAAGTACTCAGAATGAGTAAAGTCTTGGGAATGAGTAAAGTACTCAGAATAAGTAAAGAACTGGAAATGAGTAAAGTACTCAGAATAAGTAAAGTCTTGGGAATGAGTAAAGTACTCGGAATGAGTAAAGTACTCAGAATAAGTAAAGTCTTGGGAATGAGTAAATTACTCAGAATAAGTAAAGAACTGAAAATGAGTAAAGTACTCGGAATAAGTAAAGTCTTGGGAATGAGTAAAGTACTCGGAATGAGTAAAGTACTCAGAATAAGTAAAGTACTCAGAATGAGTAAAGTCTTGGGAATAAGTAAAGTACTCGGAATGAGTAAAGTACTCAGAATAAGTAAAGTACTCAGAATGAGTAAAGTCTTGGGAATGAGAAAAGTACTCGGAATAAGTAAAGAACTGGAAATAAGTAAAGAACTGGAAATGAGTAAAGTACTCGGAATAAGTAAAGTCTTGGGAATGAGTAAAGTGCTCAGAATGAGTAAAGTCTTGGGAATGAGTAAAGTACTCAGAATAAGTAAAGAACTGGAAATGAGTAAAGTACTCGGAATAAGTAAAGTCTTGGGAATGAGTAAAGTACTCAGAATAAGTAAAGTACTCAGAATAAGTAAAGTACTCAGAATAAGTAAAGTCTTGGGAATAAGTAAAGTACTCGGAATGAGTAAAGTACTCAGAATAAGTAAAGAACTGGAAATGAGTAAAGTACTCAGAATAAGTAAAGTCTTGGGAATGAGTAAAGTACTCGGAATGAGTAAAGTACTCAGAATAAGTAAAGTCTTGGGAATGAGTAAAGTACTCAGAATAAGTAAAGAACTGAAAATGAGTAAAGTACTCGGAATGAGTAAGGTCTTGGGAATGAGTAAAGTACTCAGAATAAGTAAAGAACTGGAAATGAGTAAAGTACTCGGAATGAGTAAAGTCTTGGGAATGAGTAAAGTACTCAGAATAAGTAAAGAACTGGAAATGAGTAAAGTACTCAGAATAAGTAAAGTACTCAGAATAAGTAAAGAACTGGAAATGAGTAAAGTACTCAGAATAAGTAAAGTACTCAGAATAAGTAAAGAACTGGAAATGAGTAAAGCACTCAGAATAAGTAAAGAACTGGAAATGAGTAAAGTACTCAGAATAAGTAAAGAACTGGAAATGAGTAAAGTACTCAGAATAAGTAAAGAACTGGAAATGAGTAAAGTACTCAGAATAAGTAAAGAACTGGAAATGAGTAAAGTACTCAGAATAAGTAAAGTCTTGGGAATGAGTAAAGTACTCGGAATGAGTAAAGTCTTGGGAATGAGTAAAGTACTCAGAATAAGTAAAGTACTCAGAATAAGTAAAGAACTGGAAATGAGTAAAGTACTCAGAATAAGTAAAGTCTTGGGAATGAGTAAAGTACTCGGAATGAGTAAAGTCTTGGGAATGAGTAAAGTACTCACAATAAGTAAAGAACTGGAAATGAGTAAAGTACTCGGAATAAGTAAAGTCTTGGGAATGAGTAAAGTACTCAGAATAAGTAAAGTACTCAGAATGAGTAAAGTCTTGGGAATGAGTAAAGTACTCAGAATAAGTAAAGAACTGGAAATGAGTAAAGTACTCAGAATAAGTAAAGTCTTGGGAATGAGTAAAGTACTCGGAATGAGTAAAGTACTCGGAATAAGTAAAGTCTTGGGAATGAGTAAAGTACTCAGAATAAGTAAAGTACTCAGAATAAGTAAAGTCTTGGGAATAAGTAAAGTACTCGGAATGAGTAAAGTACTCAGAATAATTAAAGTACTCAGAATGAGTAAAGTCTTGGGAATGAGAAAAGTACTCGGAATAAGTAAAGAACTGGAAATAAGTAAAGAACTGGAAATGAGTAAAGTACTCGGAATAAGTAAAGTCTTGGGAATGAGTAAAGTGCTCAGAATGAGTAAAGTCTTGGGAATGAGTAAAGTACTCAGAATAAGTAAAGAACTGGAAATGAGTAAAGTACTCGGAATAAGTAAAGTCTTGGGAATGAGTAAAGTACTCAGAATAAGTAAAGTACTCAGAATGAGTAAAGTCTTGGGAATGAGTAAAGTACTCAGAATAAGTAAAGAACTGGAAATGAGTAAAGTACTCAGAATAAGTAAAGTCTTGGGAATGAGTAAAGTACTCAGAATAAGTAAAGTACTCAGAATGAGTAAAGTCTTGGGAATGAGTAAAGTACTCACAATAAGTAAAGAACTGGAAATGAGTAAAGTACTCAGAATAAGTAAAGTCTTGGGAATGAGTAAAGTACTCGGAATGAGTAAAGTACTCAGAATGAGTAAAGTCTTGGGAATGAGAAAAGTACTCGGAATAAGTAAAGAACTGGAAATGAGTAAAGTACTCGGAATAAGTAAAGTCTTGGGAATGAGTAAAGTACTTAGAATAAGTAAAGTACTCGGAATGAGTAAAGTCTTGGGAATGAGTAAAGTACTCACAATAAGTAAAGAACTGGAAATGAGTAAAGTACTCGGAATAAGTAAAGTCTTGGGAATGAGTAAAGTACTCAGAATAAGTAAAGTACTCAGAATGAGTAAAGTCTTGGGAATGAGTAAAGTACTCAGAATAAGTAAAGAACTGGAAATGAGTAAAGTACTCAGAATAAGTAAAGTCTTGGGAATGAGTAAAGTACTCGGAATGAGTAAAGTACTCAGAATAAGTAAAGTCTTGGGAATGAGTAAAGTACTCAGAATAAGTAAAGAACTGAAAATGAGTAAAGTACTCGGAATGAGTAAGGTCTTGGGAATGAGTAAAGTACTCAGAATAAGTAAAGAACTGGAAATGAGTAAAGTACTCGGAATGAGTAAAGTCTTGGGAATGAGTAAAGTACTCAGAATAAGTAAAGAACTGGAAATGAGTAAAGTACTCAGAATAAGTAAAGTACTCAGAATAAGTAAAGAACTGGAAATGAGTAAAGTACTCAGAATAAGTAAAGTACTCAGAATAAGTAAAGAACTGGAAATGAGTAAAGCACTCAGAATAAGTAAAGAACTGGAAATGAGTAAAGTACTCAGAATAAGTAAAGAACTGGAAATGAGTAAAGTACTCAGAATAAGTAAAGAACTGGAAATGAGTAAAGTACTCAGAATAAGTAAAGTCTTGGGAATGAGTAAAGTACTCGGAATGAGTAAAGTCTTGGGAATGAGTAAAGTACTCAGAATAAGTAAAGTACTCAGAATAAGTAAAGAACTGGAAATGAGTAAAGTACTCAGAATAAGTAAAGTCTTGGGAATGAGTAAAGTACTCGGAATGAGTAAAGTCTTGGGAATGAGTAAAGTACTCACAATAAGTAAAGAACTGGAAATGAGTAAAGTACTCGGAATAAGTAAAGTCTTGGGAATGAGTAAAGTACTCAGAATAAGTAAAGTACTCAGAATGAGTAAAGTCTTGGGAATGAGTAAAGTACTCAGAATAAGTAAAGAACTGGAAATGAGTAAAGTACTCAGAATAAGTAAAGTCTTGGGAATGAGTAAAGTACTCGGAATGAGTAAAGTACTCAGAATAAGTAAAGTCTTGGGAATGAGTAAAGTACTCAGAATAAGTAAAGCACTGAAAATGAGTAAAGTACTCGGAATAAGTAAAGTCTTGGGAATTAGTAAAGTACTCGGAATGAGTAAAGTACTCAGAATAAGTAAAGTACTCAGAATAAGTAAAGTCTTGGGAATAAGTAAAGTACTCGGAATAAGTAAAGTCTTGGGAATAAGTAAAGTACTCAGAATGAGTAAAGTCTTGGGAATGAGAAAAGTACTCGGAATAAGTAAAGAACTGGAAATGAGTAAAGTACTTGGAATAAGTAAAGTCTTGGGAATGAGTAAAGTACTCAGAATAAGTAAAGTACTCAGAATGACTAAAGTCTTGGGAATGAGTAAAAAACTCACAATAAGTAAAGAACTGGAAATGTGTAAAGTACTTGGAATAAGTAAAGTCTTGGGAATGAGTAAAGTACTCAGAATAAGTAAAGTACTCAGAATGAGTAAAGTCTTGGGAATGAGTAAAGTACTCAGAATAAGTAAAGAACTGGAAATGAGTAAAGTGCTCAGAATAAGTAAAGTCTTGGGAATGAGTAAAGTACTCGGAATGAGTAAAGTACTCAGAATAAGTAAAGTCTTGGGAATGAGTAAAGTACTCAGAATAAGTAAAGAACTGAAAATGAGTAAAGTACTCGGAATAAGTAAAGTCTTGGGAATGAGTAAAGTACTCGGAATGAGTAAAGTACTCAGAATAAGTAAAGTCTTGGGAATGAGTAAAGTACTCAGCATAAGTAAAGAACTGAAAATGAGTAAAGTACTCGGAATAAGTAAAGTCTTGGGAATAAGTAAAGTACTCGGAATGAGTAAAGTACTCAGAATAAGTAAAGTACTCAGAATAAGTAAAGTCTTGGGAATAAGTAAAGTACTCGGAATGAGTAAAGTACTCAGAATAAGTAAAGTACTCAGAATGAGTAAAGTCTTGGGAATGAGAAAAGTACTCGGAATAAGTAAAGAACTGGAAATGAGTAAAGTACTCTGAATAAGTAAAGAACTGGGGAGTAAAGTAGTCCTGCTGACTACCTACAGTGTTCTACTGAACAGATTTTCTCTGCCAGGTGGAACCTAATGGATCTGATGCACCATGATAAATAATTATTATTCTGTACTTTACAGCTGTTTGCTGCTGATTTTACACAAATATTTTTATTTAGTAAAAACTAAAGCAAATGAAATCATCATTACTGCTGAAATGAGCCGTGAACACACTGTTCTCTTGAAATGGGATAAAAACAACATCACATGTCTGGTTTTGCATCATGCAAACAAGCTGCCACTTTACCGACCATGAAGCAGTCATCACAGAGTTCAGCAGTCCATCATCATCATCATCACTCTCACAGGACACCTGCGCTCTTCAGACAAACTGCTGGAAAGAAATATGAAACATTAATCCTCCTGGCAAGGTCAGTCTGTTCTTCTTTCCCCTCCAAAGTTATATTCACTGTTTTCATTTAATGTTTGTATCTCTGGCGTGTTATACGTCAACTTCCTGCTGCATGATGGTTTCCACAAATTAGCATCAATTAATATGTTGTACATTATTTTTCTCAGCTATGTTTGAAGTTTTTCATATGATTCAATTTATTAAAAACAGAGACTAACAGAATTCAGTGATAAAAATGACACTTTGTAAGAAGTGATGAGGCTTCACAGACAGCAGATAAATGTAGAGTTGGACAACAACAGTAAGACTATCATCGCGTCTCTTTTTAAGCTAAACAGGTAGTTCATGTTGACATTAAGACTTGACCTAAAGGAAACAACCAGCTGGCTGCACAAATCCAGCACTTTTTCCCCATGTCCACATAACAAGACAAAAGTTGTGGTTTTACCAGACATAATGCCAGAAAATTATACTTTAAGTCCTCATTTGGTTCTGAGACAACATTAAAACATATGCAGATAATTTAGAACTGTTGTAAAGCAAAAGGTGTCCACCAGGGGGCAGAAGACACGTATCAGATGCATAGACTGTGTATGTAAGGTCAATGATCAGGTGGCATAAAGGGTTTTGAACTAACTCTTTTCCATGAAGTGGAAAAATAGGTTTCATTATCTATATGTGCATCAAAGGGTTCAATATTTAGGCAAGGAAATCATAATTATTTTTAAGAACATGTTCCTTTATTCCTATACGACCCTGTAAAAGCCACGTCTTCACAGCTGTGTTTACAATATAAAACACTGCCTGATTTCATGATCAGTTTTAGGGGTAATAGTTACAGATGTGTGATCATGGCATGTGTGGGGTTTCATAAACACTGGTTGAAATAAGAACAAACAAAAATCTACACTGCTGCAGCCCCTAGGAGGATTGTTCTCTAAAGGGTGGTCCCAAGCCCGGATAAAAGCAGAGGGTTGCGTCAGGAAGGGCAACTGGGGTAAAACATGCCAATTATCCCGAAAAGGCAAACAAACAACAAGCTAAAAATCTATCCAACCATCTTTTACGAGAATGGACATAAACACCTTCCACTCTCATCTGTAGAAATGAGGGCAGTTCTACACTTTAACCAGGAAGTTCCCTTATATTCATGTTCTCATGTTATGCAGATGACACTCAGCTTTTTCCAGTGAACAAATATTGATAATTCAGACAAACAACATCAAAAAGCCAAACATTTTTTAACAAAATTTCCAGAAATGGACCAATTCACTCTCAGTGCTGCAGCTCATAAAAAAGGATGGTGTCTGATTGTTTTTCTCTTTTTTGATGCTTGTATCATATATGATAAATAAGTTCTTCAACAAAGTCTTTGCAGGTATTTTGGACCATGGACTTCTCACTTACTCATCATTTCCTAACACTTCAGATGGCACCTTAAAACCCAGTTTGCCCAACTCTGGACATGGTTACCCCCGTCTTTGCTACTTTAAGAGACATGCCACAATGCTATGCTTCGGTTTCTTAAAAGCAGCACTACTGAACACTGACAGATTTTTACACCTTAGTGGCCCCTGAGGATGGCTCATTCAGGATCTATCTTGAATCCAGTCTCTTTTCTGAAATCTCTCTAGCCAGGAAAACTCAGTGTGATGCTGACTTTTATTTCTTGCTGGAAGACTTTTTCTCCTTTCTCTTCTCTGTCTTTCATAATGTCAGACGGAGTTTTGATGCCGATGAGCCATGATGCTGATTGCGTAACCAAACTTATCAGTATGTTGATTGATACCCAGTTGCTGGTGTGTTATGTATATGAAGAAAACACAGCTGTCAGCATCCTGCGGGTTTTTTCATGTATCCCTGAGACTCCAATACACCTGACTCATCTACATCATTGGCTGTTGGATCTATTTACTCTAAGCCAGGTGTGTTGGAGCAGGGATACACTGAAAACCTGACAGATAGTGGCCTTCAGGGACCTACTTTGTACACCCTGCTTTGAAAGGTGTTGCCTTTGGTACATTTTGTTCTATCATTGGAATTTGTTTTTCTGTTATGCAGATGACACCAGATTTATGTTTTAGGAAGAAATTGGCAGGTTAAGCTGTGAAGAATGTTCTGCCATGTTCCAATTGAATAACAAGCCTTTGTTCCTTCTCTTTCTCAGGCTTCCAGTTATCAAACATGCTGGTCAACTCTTCTTCAGGCACTTCCCCAAGATCTCCTCTTGTCTGCTCAGTCAACACCTCCTTCTATCCAACAATCTTTAATTGCTTTAATGAGAGCAAATATACCATCAGTATGGTTGCCCTCACCTTCGGCTATCTCCTGCTGATTTTGCCCTTATATGTTCCTATCTTCTGGATGGGTTTTCAACAGCATATATGTGGGAATTCTGTCACAAGACCAACAAGCCATAGTGATGTTTTTACATACTGGATGGCTGCTATTGAAACGATTATGGTTATAGGATCACTGAACTACTGCTTTGCCATTTATATTTGTCAGCCGCAGGTAATGGTGGTCGGGTATTACTGTCTCTTCCTTGGCTACACTGCACAGACTTTCTTTCAATTCCTGATTTGTGCTGAGCGCTACCTGGCTGTCGTTCACCCAATCACCTACATGAGGCTGAAAACTTCGCAGGGGGTCAGAATCAGAAACCTTATCATTGGCTGTGTTTACCTGCTGTGTTTTGCATTTATGGGTTATGGAGCCATGGTTTTCCCTGTTTTTCCCAGCCGGGCTTGTTTTTTCATGTTGGCTTTTATTGTAATAGCCGTCTGTTTGCTCAGCCCTGCGGTTTTGTGTGTTCTGTGTCGCCGAGGGTTGGGAAGCGAGCAGTCAAAGAGAAGAGCCTCTCATACCATCATGGTCATAACAGGAATGCTTTTTGTTGAGATTTGGTGGGCAGGGTGTTTCTATTATCATCATGAATTCAGCAGAACAAGGTGAATCTGGAGACTGTGATATTTTTTTTACGGCAAACTGGTTTTGTTTACCATGTAGTCTGGTTGTGCCACTACTCTTTTTGCAAAGGAAAGGAAAGCTAGTGTGTTTTTCATGGAACTAATCTGAGTATAAACTCAAGACAAGTGATAGATGGTGCAAATATGGTAGAATACACCTATTGTTGATTCTTTCGAGGTTTCTGATAGTTTAGTGTGGGCGGTTACTATGAAACTGTTTCATTGGTTGGCTGAAACAGTAGATACTGGGTTTCTAAGCTTGTTACAGTGTTCGTATTTGTTACAGTCTTATTGTATCATGTCAATTAAACCAGTTACAACAAAAACTTTACTTCCAATTATTATTTGGAGTTGAATGACAATTTAATTAAATGCACATATTCATTGTGGAAATATCAATGAAGTTATGACCAAATTTAACGAGTACATGTCAGGTGTCATTTAACATTTTTATGGACAAACCGTTGAACAAATCTGATTCAAAACGCAAACATAAGATGTTGTAAACCTATATGTAATTACAGTTTATTTTATTTAAAAAAAAACAAAACAAAAAACTTAAATATGTGCATGTGTATGTTGACATTATCCTTCAACCCATGTGCAAGAAGACAAGTTATACAAGCAAACTAACCCAACATGCCAGGAAACAGACGTTTGATGCATCTTCAGTGTATATGAATATAATTTTTTCATTAAATTAATTTAAGATTAGGTGCAACATTTTGATAGAATAAATCTATTAACTATAAATTTGGTCCTAATTACTAACCAACTTACCTGCCTAAATTTTAGCCAAACTACCTTTCTACCTACCTACCATCCTTCCATCCTACCAACCAACTAACTAATCTACCTACCTACCTACCTACCATCATTCATTCCATCTTTCCTTCCTACAAACAAACCAACCAACCAAACTACCTACCCATCATCCCTCCTTCCTTCCTACCTACCAACCAACTAACCAAAATACCTACCTACCTATCATCCTTCCTTCCTTCCTTCCTTCCCACCAACCAACCAACCAACCAAACTACCTGCCTTAGCGTATTATATGATTATCACCTACTTATCCCAAATATGTCACTTTGGATAAAAGAATATAATAGAATAGAATAGAATAGAATAGAATAGAATAGAAGAGAATAGAATAGAATAGAATAGAATAGAATAGAATAGAATAGAATAGAATAAGTTGTTTGGTTTTATTTGGACTTTGTCAACAGGACTGGGAGAGCGCTTTAAATTAAATGTAGTCCATTTACTTTAGACACCATTTTAACAGGTATAATGTTCATCCTTTGCAGAATTGCTTGAAACAAGTAAGACACGTTTGGGAAATTACTGCCCTACATCAGCAGCGATGGGCAGCTTCTTTGGTGGGAGATCATCAATACACTCTCAAAAATAGAGGTACAAGATAAGGACATTTCTGTACCTATAGGTACATTTTAAAGAAATGTTCTCTCAAAAGTACAATACTGGTCTTTAAGAGACCAGAAGCACACCTTCAGAGTACGAAAAAGGGTTCAAAGTGACATAAAGTACAAATTTGTACCATTTCGACCATCAGGGAACCTGCAGCATTGAAAAATGTGATGTTAATGGCTGTAATGTTACAAACTAGAGCAGAGTTGAGTGATGACAGTAGTACTACTTAACAGTCATTTACTACACCAGACACTGAAGGTCAGATGCTGCAAACTAAGTGTATGTCTGGTCAGTATTTTGAGTTTTTGAAGATTATTTCTAGATTAAAGATAAAATAATATTGCTAAGTTGCATGGACCAGGCCTGATGCTGTGGAAAACATAAAAAAACATAACTTGATAAGGTGAGGTTGAACTTGATAAGGTACAAAAATAGACCAGAACTGAAGGGTACAGAAATGTCTCTCAAAAGAGTACACCCCCAGCGACAAGCATTCGTACCTTTTTAGGTACAAGCTGGTACCTCTATTTTTGAGTGTGTACTGGAGAATTTCTTGAGAATTCAGTGTAGAAGCTGCTGTTGAATTGGTTAGATTAGAACTGGTTGTTGTTACCTCATTAAAGTATGGGTTTTGCTTAAGTTTAATTTAAGGAAAGTTGTTCATGGTTTGTTGCTCTAATATGTTAAAGTTTGGCAGCATGGATCAGACAGGAGTGAGACCCAAAGTTTGACCAGAGGAGTATCTACAGGGTTCAATAGAAGAACAGACCAAACGGAGCAACTGGCATCGGGATACAGGTGAATAAAGACTGAAACTACACTGTCAGGCCAGAAAAAAAATTCCCCCAAAAAGTTGCCACTTGCATTTGTTCCGCACCGCGCCATCTTCACCGGAACTGAACTGTTCACGACCCCCCCGTCACGTCCGGGGACATGTTAATGTAAAAGAAGTGTTTCCATTACACTTTAGCGACATATTTCTATATTGAAACGTCTGACCGCCTCATGAGAGCATAGAAACTTTTTGGTGATATTTGAGACTTCTTTTGAAATGTAGATGTTTTCATTGGCATTTTTCTTTATTGCGATATTCAGTTTTTATGCAATTCTAGGTGTAATGGAAACACACCCAGAAAATGATGCTAGAATAAGACATGAAGACGGTCTAAACAGATTAAACTGACTGGGTTTTTTTCTTTGGCCAGGCAGTGCATTACAACTATCAATGATTTTATTATTGAATCAATACAAGTAAAACCATGTAGCGTCTAACCAGCATCTTTACACAGTTTTCCTCTAAAACATGATGGCAGAGATCAGATTTAAATCTTTGGTCATTTGTTGTTTCATAACATGCAAAGAAGTTGTGTTTATTTTTTAATATTCCGGACACACCTGCTTTAGCTGTAGATGTTTTTACAGGTGCCGGTGTGCAGCAGTCTCTGCAGAAACAGGGAAGAAACAGAAACAGCATCAGTTTGGAAGAAACAAGAAAGTACAGCCTACGAGGTTTGACGAGAATTACATTATTTATCAGTTATATTATTATCGGTTATATTTATTTGTGGTGGCCCATTTAAGTATCAGAAACAAACGAATTAGGATTATAATAAATGATTTTATTCACCTCATAGTGATTATTAACTTTTATATTTGAATGTTTTTCAGTTAATTTATAATTTAGGCATTTTTAGCTTAAATGGAAGATGCTGGTTGTGCTGGAGAGCTGATTTTGGGAACTGACAATACTACTTTGCTTCCAGTAAATGTTCTGAAGCAAAATAATCCAAGGATATTATAAGTAATTCATAATTAAGGTAGACAGTACTTGATTATTATCCACAATATTAAGGTTTGGTCAAAGCCTGATTTGGTTTGAGGGTTTGGAACAAGTGGATGATGGATGCCTCAGCTTGTAAAGGGTTATTATTATACTTTTATCTTTTTAAACTTGTGTTCCCACCATTCACAAATTCCAAACAATTTGGGTTCAAATAATGATAAGAGAAGCAGATATAACCTGAATGAAGAAAGAAAAGTTACTGGTTATGAATACATTTCCATTAGGATTTACTGGCAGTCAATGCAAGCGGCACTTAGCATTGATCAAAATGTAACCTTTAAAGTCTGGCTAAAGAAAAGAATGTCAGAAAATATATCAGCAAAAAGAAAAAACCTTGAGTATATTTACTATTTATCACTCTGTGTAATGTGTTGATACAACACCTTGTTGGGCGGCGGCGGGGGGGGCTAATATCAGACTGTTCAACAGGATGCAAAATGTCTCAGAAACTTATCAAATACGACATAAAAGGGGTAAAATATAAAACTTTAGTTGGTTCAAGTGTAACTATATGGAGGAAAAACTATTTGTTTTGTCCAAAAAAAAAACAACTCACCAACGTTTCAGAATAAGCAGAATTAAACCAGGTGTGCTGAACAGGTAGTAAATGGAACAGAACACCCAGGCATGTGGCGCTACAAAATCAGACAAAAGACCAAAAAACAGAAGACTTAAGGACAACAGAAACTATGGGGCAGAAAGGAAACTGAAGAAAAAACACATAAACATTGACAATGTTGCATTTCATTGAACAAAAAATGAAATATTGTGGATTGTTTAATGTAAATTTACTTTGTATGTTTAATTTTCATTCCATTATAGCCTGATATGGATTAAATTTTATTTATATATATATATATATATATATATATATATAAATATATATATATATATATATATATATATATATATATATATATATATATATATATATATATATATGAATTTTAGGTGAAAAGAAAATCACCTCATCAGGTTCCTGTACCTATCTCTACATGTGTGTTTAACCTCACATTGTCTCAAATTTCATAGTTCTTTGTTTTGTCTTCTTGCAGGAAATGTCCATCCAGTCCTCTTCCTCCCACAACGTTACCCCCTCTTCCTCAAACTCCTCCCTGGAGTTACACACAGCGTGTCAGGAGTCAGTAGCAAGCTTGTTAGTTTATGCCGTGTACACCCTCTTCAACAGCATCCTCTTCCCGCTCTACATCCTGGTCCTCTACCTGGGTTTCCAACAACACAGGCAGATGAAACACTCGACGGCAATGAGCCACTCCGACTTCTTCACCTTCAACATGATGATTGTGGAGATCATTGGTGTTTTTGGCTCATTTTTCTACACTGTTGGCACCTTTGTTAAAAGTAAGGTGACAGCCCTGTTGGGGGTGTATTTCTTTGGCATCCTGTTCCCAGGACAGACTCTGTTTCATGTCCTGACATGTGTGGAGCGCTACCTGGCCGTCATCCACCCCATCGTCTACATGCAGCTGAAAGAGGCGCTCAGGAACAGGGTTAGAAACATCAGCATCGCGTGTGCTTGGCTGCTGTCTATCGTATGGTTGGGGATGTTGAAACTATACATGCCTGACTTTCCTACCATGCCCTTTTTGCCCTTTCTGGCCATCTGCATGTTTGTTATCTTTTTCTGCTGCCTGTC
This sequence comes from Telmatherina bonti, assembly GCF_933228915.1. Classification (NCBI taxonomy): domain Eukaryota; kingdom Metazoa; phylum Chordata; class Actinopteri; order Atheriniformes; family Telmatherinidae; genus Telmatherina; species Telmatherina bonti. Next base: position 35,515,443 of record NC_136616.1, read on the forward strand.
TGTTCTTTGTGTTTTGATTCGTCCAGCGCCAGGGAAAGTAGGCGGGAACAAAGGGCGGGTTGACCAGTCAAAGCAGAGGGCTTTCCAAATGATCATGGCCATATCAGTAACAATGCTGCTGAGGGGTATCGGGCTCCTGATTAGTTTTGGGTTGGACAAGCAAATAGAAATTAAAGCGAAAGAACTGTGTTTTATGGTGGATCTCGGCGTCTGGCTGACGGTGCCCAGCAGTCTGGTTCTGCCTCTGCTGTTTCTGCACAGAGCTGGAAAACTGTCATTTTGCAGAAAGGTCCCTAAATCAGGATGACAAGTCAGTTTCTTCATGATCCTGACTCCTTTTGTCAGTTTGACTCAAAGCCAATGTGTTTACTGCAAAGTTTCTGGAGCTGTTAACCTGACAGGGATGTGTCAATGTTGTTGAGTTGTTGGTTTTTCTTGAAGCCTGTAAGATCCTGAGACATAACAGAAATATTGGGACCTTCCCTTGGAAACGATTACCTCTTAAAACTAATTTCTGTTCAAGTTCTGTCAGTTTCCATTAAAATAATTCATATATATATATTAAAATTGTTCAGATGCGCAGTAGTTGTAATAGCTGCCATATTTAGTGCTAAAAATCTTTAATTTACACCTAAAACAGGTTTTTATGGACAACTTGACGATTTTACTAGACTACCCTTACCGGACCCTTGCTGATGTGACAAGAGTGTTTTTATTGCAGTATCGTCTGCTGCTGAATCCACTTCAGGGCTGCGATATACTTGCTGTGTACATAAGAGTACACATTAATGTTCTGCTACATCTTTGTTTAAACTTGCAGCAAACAATGGAAGCACGACACAGCAGTAAACAACAGCTTACCGATTGGTAGCCAGCAGTTAAAGTACAAGTGTTTGTCTCTGCAATGGAAGGAAAAATCATAAAGATGCCGGAAGTTGTGAACAAAGCTCCAGAGGTGCTTTTCTGAAATATCTGCTATTGTGTTTACCTCTGACCTCATGTTCATGTTCTTGTTCACAAGTGCTTCTCATGTTTAACTCAATATTACAACTTGTGCCCACGTTGTGTTACCCCGCGTCAACCAGACAAATGCGAGGAACGCATTCATTAGTCCTATGAGTCACTGAATACACAGTTATTAATGTACCTCGGAGCTAACTGCTGAACAAAACAAGCAAAAAACAGAAAGAAAGATAAAACTCCAAGACTTTAATAGCTAATGGGAAATAAAACCAATGAAAACTTGCTGGGAAGCTTGTATTACGCTGCCGGTAACATACTCAACCCTCTGTTGCTATGAGCTCACACTCTGCTTGACTGAGTAAGAATATTGGGATGATAGATATGCAAACATAATAAAAAAAATCTGTATTTGTCAAGATATTAGCATTTGCATGAAATTGTTTGTGAGACCCCGAGCTGTTACTATGGACACACTAAGGAAGACGTAGCAAAGCAAAAAGTGCCAGAAATATCTACTTAACTGCTTCTTAAAAGTTTTTTTTCACTGTCTAAATCTAGAAAACTGCCATTAATGCAAGTGTGTTGTGGAGTTCTCTTTCGTAACCAGGCTGTTTGCCGTTAACTATCTGTTATCTGCTGTTTAATTTCAGGTCGACTTCATTCCACCTTTGAATTTATTAATATTGTTTGTGTTGTGTGTACATAGCTGCTTTCATTAAAGAAGAGATGTATCGTTTTAGCAGGGGTATGTAAGGATAAGACACAACATTAAGACCATCTAATTGTGACAGGAGGTGAACAATCACCAGACTCTAAAGGACATCCGAGGATGAAACACATCGTTGTGGGTTGGACTTTAGTCCAGCAGATTAAATCTGATCTCCTCACATTTCCATGTTTCATGCTGGTGGTTTTAATGGCTGAATGGTGTAAAAATATATTCTATCGATGCAGAAAATCAATAAAAAACTATTACTTTCTTCATAAAGGGGACTTTCTACATTAACATAACAGGTTTTTTCTTACAAATCATCATGTTTGTCAATTAAAAATCATATTTATCTCCTCTACTATATTTAAGAATAAAGACAACTGTGTCTCATCAAGAGAATGAATCTTAAATTATACTTTAAACATTTTAAAAGTCTGATCAGAATGTTTCATAATATTTATTTTACTTTATTTACAGTTGTGTGCATGGTTTTAATTGGTGTAAAAGAAGACTTTACATAGATAAGCTGTGTGTTAACTATTAAATAAAGTTGAACAATTTTGTGGACTTTTTCTTTTGTTGTTTAAACATTTATTAAAGTCACTGTATCACTGAAAGGGGGTAAAACGGGGTTTATTCATGTGAAATAGAAAAGCTGCAGTTCACCTTCACAGCCACTAGGTGAGAAGTAAAAATAAAAAAGTGAATTAACTCATCAGTCATCTCGTCCTTTCAGAAGACATTTATTTACAAAAAGACAAATCCAATCTTAATAAAAAAATCATCCCGCTGCCTAAAGCTGAAACAAAAACCCGTTTTCATGTCAAGTCACCACGGATTTATCTGTCAAAAGCAGAATTTTGCTCCTTTTTCTGTCCAAACAGCAAAATCAGAGTGAAACGGCGTCCTCTGGCGGCCAGATGATATAACTACAGCACTGCAGACTGACATCACCAGGGTGCATTTATCCTCCTGCAAACATCAGATTCCTGAAAAACTTTCATCACAGGCTTGACAAGCCACAAAAAATCATCAAATACTAACCTGAAGAGAAATAAACCTTATGTTTCTGTGATTAAAACCATGAAACAAAAGAAGAACATCTAGTCCACCTTCTGATACCAGATTAGAGCCCCTTTTCCTCCAGAACTGCCCTCATATTTGCTGTGATAGATTCAACAAGGTGTTGGAAAAACTTCCTCAGATATTTTACTTTCATGTTGGCTTGAAGCATCACACAGTTGCTGCACATTAAAATTTTAAGAGGAATGACAGGAAGCTAATGTTGGGACTTAACCCAGTTATGAACTGGAGATCATCATGAAAGCCATGTGTGTTCATACACAGGAAAACAAAGGATGCACAGATGCTGTGAACGAGCAGATCAAATCAGGAGAATTAATGACAGACAGCGAAAAGCAAACTGAATGGATAACAGCGGACAACTAAAAAATAAACCAGGAAACTAGACTGGACCATAACAGGCTGTGAAATAAAACGCTGGTAAATCCAACGAGCCATGAAATCATATCAGGATGAGAATCTCCCATTCTGCCACGTTACAGAGGCAATCTCCCATTCTACCACGTTACAGAGGCAATCTCCCATTCTACCACGTTACAGAGGCAATCTCCCATTCTACCACATTACAGAGGCAATCTCCCATTCTACCACATTACAGAGGCAATCTCCCATTCTACCACGTTACAGAGGCAATCTCCCATTCTACCACATTACAGAGGCAATCTCCCATTCTACCACATTACAGAGGCAATCTCCCATTCTACCACATTACAGAGGCAATCTCCCATTCTACCACGTTACAGAGGCAATCTCCCATTCTACCACATTACAGAGGCAATCTCCCATTCTACCACGTTACAGAGGCAATCTCCCATTCTACCACGTTACAGAGGCAATCTCCCATTCTACCACATTACAGAGGCAATCTCCCATTCTACCACATTACAGAGGCAATCTCCCATTCTACCACATTACAGAGGCAATCTCCCATTCTACCACATTACAGAGGCAATCTCCCATTCTACCACATTACAGAGGCAATCTCCCATTCTACCACGTTACAGAGGCAATCTCCCATTCTACCACGTTACAGAGGCAATCTCCCATTCTACCACATTACAGAGGCAATCTCCCATTCTACCACATTACAGAGGCAATCTCCCATTCTACCACATTACAGAGGCAATCTCCCATTCTACCACGTTACAGAGGCAATCTCCCATTCTACCACATTACAGAGGCAATCTCCCATTCTACCACATTACAGAGGCAATCTCCCATTCTACCATGTTACAGAGGCAATCTCCCATTCTACCACGTTACAGAGGCAATCTCCCATTCTACCACATTACAGAGGCAATCTCCCATTCTACCACATTACAGAGGCAATCTCCCATTCTACCACATTACAGAGGCAATCTCCCATTCTACCACATTACAGAGGCAATCTCCCATTCTACCACATTACAGAGGCAATCTCCCATTCTACCACGTTACAGAGGCAATCTCCCATTCTACCACATTACAGAGGCAATCTCCCATTCTACCACATTACAGAGGCAATCTCCCATTCTACCATGTTACAGAGGCAATCTCCCATTCTACCACGTTACAGAGGCAATCTCCCATTCTACCAGATTACAGAGGCAATCTCCCATTCTACCACATTACAGAGGCAATCTCCCATTCTACCACATTACAGAGGCAATCTCCCATTCTACCACGTTACAGAGGCAATCTCCCATTCTGCCACGTTACAGAGGCAATCTCCCATTCTACCACATTACAGAGGCAATCTCCCATTCTACCACATTACAGAGGCAATCTCCCATTCTACCACGTTACAGAGGCAATCTCCCATTCTACCACATTACAGAGGCAATCTCCCATTCTACCACATTACAGAGGCAATCTCCCATTCTACCACGTTACAGAGGCAATCTCCCATTCTACCACATTACAGAGGCAATCTCCCATTCTACCACATTACAGAGGCAATCTCCCATTCTACCACATTACAGAGGCAATCTCCCATTCTACCACGTTACAGAGGCAATCTCCCATTCTACCACATTACAGAGGCAATCTCCCATTCTACCACATTACAGAGGCAATCTCCCATTCTACCACATTACAGAGGCAATCTCCCATTCTACCACGTTACAGAGGCAATCTCCCATTCTACCACATTACAAAGGCAATCTCCCATTCTACCACATTACAGAGGCAATCTCCCATTCTACCACATTACAGAGGCAATCTCCCATTCTACCACGTTACAGAGGCAATCTCCCATTCTACCACATTACAGAGGCAATCTCCCATTCTACCACATTACAGAGGCAATCTCCCATTCTACCACATTACAGAGGCAATCTCCCATTCTACCACATTACAGAGGCAATCTCCCATTCTACCACGTTACAGAGGCAATCTCCCATTCTACCACATTACAGAGGCAATCTCCCATTCTACCACATTACAGAGGCAATCTCCCATTCTACCACGTTACAGAGGCAATCTCCCATTCTACCACATTACAGAGGCAATCTCCCATTCTACCACATTACAGAGGCAATCTCCCATTCTACCACATTACAGAGGCAATCTCCCATTCTACCACGTTACAGAGGCAATCTCCCATTCTACCACATTACAGAGGCAATCTCCCATTCTACCACATTACAGAGGCAATCTCCCATTCTACCACATTACAGAGGCAATCTCCCATTCTACCACATTACAGAGGCAATCTCCCATTCTACCACGTTACAGAGGCAATCTCCCATTCTACCACGTTACAGAGGCAATCTCCCATTACGCCAAGCAGCAACCTCCAGCAACCTGAAGCACACTGACCTGCAGTTCCCCCTTCAGCCACTAGGGGCTCCAAGACAGAGCAAATCCCCATAGACTCCCATGTTAAAAAGACCAACTTCACAGCAGAAATAAACATGTTTACAGTAGAAATAAACACGTTTACAGCAGGAATAAACATGTTTACAGCAGAAATAAACATGTTTACAGCAGGAATAAACATGTTTACAGCAGAAATAAACACGTTTACAGCAGAAATAAACACGTTTACAGCAGATATAAACATATTTACAGCAGAAATAAACATGTTTACAGCAGAAATAAACATGTTTACAGCAGGAATAAACATATTTAAAGCAGAAATAAACATATTTACAGCAGAAATAAACATTTTTACAGCAGAAATAAACATATTTACAGCAGAAATAAACATGTTTACAGCAGAAATAAACATGTTTACAGCAGGAATAAACATATTTAAAGCAGAAATAAACATATTTACAGCAGAAATAAACATGTTTACAGCAGAAATAAACATGTTTACAGCAGGAATAAACATGTTTACAGCAGGAATAAACATATTTACAGCAGAAATAAACATGTTTACAGCCTGGTACAAAAATCAATTTTAGGTTTAACAGGTCATGTTTACCTTCACTGTGGGGAGAGTGTTTTTTCTTTTTGGTTAGATGTAATTTAATCATGGAATTTGGAATAATTGGGGAGTGATAAACATTTGTTATCCAGCAACAAGAAGGCCGAGCTTCTTGCTACTTTAGCTGTTTATTATTGTTTGCTCTTAACAACAGGCGTTTTTCATTTATTTATGTCATTTTTATTTACTTTTATTATTTATTTTTATTTACATTTATTTACTTTTTATTTGTTTTTGTCATAATTAAATTTTAATTTAATTTATTTATTTAGTGTTAATTTGTTATCAATTTGCTTTTCTCTGTATCAATTCATTTATAATAGATTTATCTTTGAAACAGCATTTTTTTCTGTGTTGGAAATCTAGATTAAAGGACCAAATGACACAAACAATCCTTCCACACCCTTTTGTTTGCCAGAGCACAAGACAGATATTGATCATGGTTATTATGCAATATGCAAAGAACATGCTGGTCTGTTTATTTTCCATATGTATTTCAGACACACCTACAAAGAGAAGTCTATATGTTAGGATGTGTACTATGTGTCACTACGAGAAGGACAGACGACGACGCTGACAGGAAACTTTTAGATTCTGTTTAGCTATGAATGAAGACTTTATTTAGTAAGTAAAATATGAATGAATATTTTTATATTTAAAAAAATAAACTGATCATTGCTTTTGCCTGAGCTTTAAATATTTTTGTGTTATTTCTAACAACCAGTTTTACCTCTTAAATAATCCATTGGCACAACTACAGACCCCAGAGTTGTTTAAAATGGACTTCATATTTCTGATTTTAGACTCGTAAGTTATATTTTAAAACTATATATTAATACTTCAGATGTTCCTTAAAATATTTTCCTTTGTTCTTTGATACTGAAGAGTTTTTAAACCATCAGTTTTCTAAATGCGCAGTTCTCTAGACCACACCGGCAACCGATTCACCTTGTAAGACCAAATGTATCAGATCTGATAGTATCGGAGACATTTTGCATCACTTTCTGGTAGAAACGTTCAAAACCCTGCTGGACACAAACTGAAACTTCTGCCCCCTGGTGGAAGCCAGAGAGAATTACAACAATTGTGACCTATCACACAGGAGGGAATAAATAAAAAATAAAATAAATGAATACGTTTTTAAAGGGCAGAATGAATAGTTAAGATAAAACAAAATAGACTTTTAGACAGATTTTTCACATCTGGCTTTAAAGTGTTAAATGTAAAGTGAACTTGAAACAGAGGGGTAGCCAAAATGAAAACATCCTCTAAAATTAGCTGAAAAAAAAAGACCAAACTCAAAATTACGAAGCAGCTTGTAGGATCAGAGAGGTATAAGTTGGTTGATTTTCTTGTTTCGCTGGTTTGTTCCACTCCTGTCAAATCCACTGTTTTTAAGGCACGTTTTTTTTGTTGAAACAAAGAGACTTTTCATACACAACCAGAAAATCGACACGCCAGAGAGACATTAAATATGGAAGCAAAATGAGCACCTGTATCTGAAATATGCGCAGGAAACTGGTGAAATACACTAAAAGTGACTGAATGAGCTTTTAAGAAGTGGCTAAAGCTAACGTTAGCCTTGACTGCTGATCCAGAGAGCGACTAATTTTGTCACTAACTTTGCTTCTTGGTCATATTAGAAGCTGAATAAAATAATGTATCAGCAAACTCATCATCAGGGCTGTGACTTTATTTTATTTTGCCTACTCATATTCAGTCATTTGACTGTAAAAGCTGTTAATAAATCAATGGTTCAGGCTGTAAATAGCTTGAACAGTTTCTATGACACTGGGTTTTATTCATAAGGTGTTGTTTACTTACTTGTATTTGTAGGGTTATAACTGATCTATTCGCCAGTGGTTACATCTTTTCTCTGAATGCTTGTAGCTCAGGGTCCCTGACACATAAACGTAAAGCTAACCCTGCTTCAGCGAGGACTTGGGCACCACTTTCCTGTCAGGAGCCTTCTTTGTATTTTACTGTCTAATAATCATCTGCCATGACTGTTGTGGTTATTTTTATGGACTCAAAGACCGAAAGAAAACCACAGTTTGATCTTGACAACAGCTTTCTTTCTTCTGCTTGGTATCTTCCACAGGTCATGTCCATCAACTCCTCCTCCTTTGTGAATACTGGCAGCTCTTCCATCAACTCATCCTCCATCTCTCTGTATTCAGCATGCCAGACCTCACAAGGAACTATGATCATCAACACCACATACGCCTTCATCAACACTTTTCTCCTCTTCCCGGTCTACATCTTCAGTCTCTCTGTTGGTTTCCAGCAGTGGAGGCGTCAGCGTTACGCCCCTGCAACCATCAGCCACTCAGACTTCTTCACCTACCACATGATTACTCTGGAGATCATCTGTGCTTGTGGATCTGTTCTCTATACTTTGGGCATTTACATGAAAAATGAGATTCTCTTCATCTTTGGGGTGTTCTTATACAGCTCTACTTCGTTAGGACAGACTGTGTTTCACATTCTGACCTGTGTGGAGCGCTACCTCGCTGCCGTTCACCCCATCGCGTACCTGCGCCTTCGGGAAACCTTTGGACTCAGGATTGAAACGTCACCGCTGGATGTGTCTGGCTGCTTTGCTTCGGATGGGTCGGGATAGCAGAGATTTACACGCCCAGGTTGCTCAGCATGATATTTCTGTCCTTCTTGGGCATTTCTGTGTTTGTTGTCTTTTTCTGCTGCTTGTCTGTGCTCTGTGTTCTGATTCGTCCAGGCCCGGGGGAGGTGGGCGGGAACAAAGAGCGGATTGATCAGTCAAAGCAGAGGGCTTTCCAGATGATAACGTCTATAACGGGAGCTCTGCTGCTGTGCTTTGTAGGGCTCCTGTTCTGGTTTGGCCTGGGAAATCTGGCATCTCTTGATCCACAAACCTTGTGTGCAGTGATGGATTCAGGGATCGTGCTGATGGTGCCCAGTAGTCTGGTTCTGCCTCTGCTGTTTCTGCACAGAGCTGGAAAACTGTCATGCTGTGGGAGCAAAACTGGCGCAAAGTAAGGATTTGAGTAAATACACTGACTTGACTGAGTGTGAACCTATTAGACCCCTTTGGTCATCTGGATCCAGTCTCTCATCAGTTCCAGGAGTCAGAAGCAGACCTGGAGAAGCTGCATTCAGCTTCTATGCTCTACATGTCTGGAACACACATCTAAAGGCTGTAACTTTGATCACCAACACATTTCAATGAGTTTTCTTGAAATATTTCAACTTGACTGAAATGCTTTCATTCCTGTTTGTTTGCACGCATTAAGGAGTCATTGCGTTTTCAAATGTTTGTTTAGCTTGACTTTATTTTGTTTCTTTTTTCCCCTGGTGCTGAAGGGAGCAGTTTAAACACTGGGGGGCAGCAGAGAGCAAAAGCCAGTAGACAGGAAGGCCATCGAATACATCGCCTTCAGAAGGAGAAATTAGTTTAATTTAGTTTCTTTAAATGTCTGCTATATTTGTTTTTTCCGCATTTATGTTGTTTAATTATTTAAAGGCCTACGACTGTAACTGTTGGGTTGATTCTTGTTTAGTTTGTAGGTTTTGGAACTGGTCTGAGCCAGTCAGCCAGTATTTAAGTTGGGTTTGGTTCTGTTTATCTGTTTAAGTTATTTTAGGATTTTGATGAAGGTTTTGTTTAGTTGACCTCTTATAAAGGCCTTATTCTTTTTATGAAAATACTATTTTGGGTAAATAAAACCCATTTCTTTTTTGAAGCCACTTGTGTTCCTCACACTCGCAGAAAGCCTCAGATCAGCTGGACCATCCAGGTTAGACCCTCCTGTTCTCAGCTGCACTGTTTTTATCCAAAAGTCCAGATCTGCTCTTTTTTGTTTAAGCTGGAGATGATCGTGATTTTAAGCTGTTCCTATCCCTCTCTTTAATGTTTTCAGTTTGAATTATACTTTATAACTCAACTCAACTTTATTTATAAAGCCCTTTAAAACAACCAGAGTTGAAACAAAGAGCTGTACACAATCGGCCAAAATAAAAACAGAAGAAAACAGTTCAAAGGCAAATAAAACAACTGGTCATACTGGGAATACAGAATTAACACAACAAACTGAATAAATAGTAGGTAAAACCAATAAAAACAATAAACGACAGCACACTGACCGGAAGCCGTCTTACGTTATTATTTGCCAATGTTTTATTTAAAGGTGGGGCTTGAACACATTCATTATGATTAATTAACTTCAGGAAAATTAAAAAAGTTGAATGCATTTAATCGTTTACAGTGCACAGTTTCCTGGTACACTGTGAGCGCATGGAGAAGTGGGCCCGGGCCGGAGCCAAGTCAGGCTGAGTTTTTACAGTGTAGCTTATAACTGGGTCTCAGCTCAGAGATGTTTAAATGGGAGCTAGGAAACACATCTGAGCTTATGTTGTACCCCACCGTAATGTTACTTCAAAGTAACTTCTCTTTGTGACTGTGAAGTAGTGATTTAAACTTGACTTTAAAAACAGGATTTCTCTTTTTATTAAAGTAATTTAGCAGGGAAACGAGAAGGAGATAACAGCTCATCATTTCAGCAACTTTAAACATTAATTAACTTAAAAAAAAACAAAACATGAAAATCATGATAATTCCCGGAAGACATAAAGTCTAAACCCCTCCTGGATTAACTCACCCTCAAACTAGGCTCCTACATGCTGTGTGCCAGGTATCGCACATAGCATGAGAGTACTGTTGCTAAATGAATCAGCCTGCAGGTTGGTACCCGTTGTCGGGGCAACACAGGAAACTCCTCCTGCAGGCCAGAAGAGGCTCGTTCCCTGTAGGTTTGCTCACTATTTGATCCCAGAAACCTCCAGGATCTTTGACAACTTCTGGTCCTAAAGTAGCACTTCGGCCCCAAAATGGAGCCATTTTTCAGACCTTCTGTTGAGTCTTTCCGACCTTCTGTTGAGTCTTTCAGACCTTCCGTTGAGTCTTTCAGACCTTCCGTTGAGTCTTTCAGACCTTCCGTTGAGTCTTTCCGACCTTCTGTTGAGTCTTTCCGACCTTCCGTTGAGTCTTTCAGACCTTCTGTTGAGTCTTTCCGACCTTCCGTTGAGTCTTTCAGACCTTCCGTTGAGTCTTTCAGACCTTCCGTTGAGTCTTTCCGACCTTCTGTTGAGTCTTTCCGACCTTCCGTTGAGTCTTTCAGACCTTCTGTTGAGTCTTTCCGACCTTCCGTTGAGTCTTTCCGACCTTCCGTTGAGTCTTTCAGACCTTCTGTTGAGTCTTTCCGACCTTCCGTTGAGTCTTTCAGACCTTCCGTTGAGTCTTTCAGACCTTCCGTTGAGTCTTTCAGACCTTCTGTTGAGTCTTTCCGACCTTCCGTTGAGTCTTTCCGACCTTCTGTTGAGTCTTTCAGACCTTCTGTTGAGTCTTTCCGACCTTCCGTTGAGTCTTTCCGACCTTCTGTTGAGTCTTTCCGACCTTCCGTTGAGTCTTTCCGACCTTCTGTTGAGTCTTTCCGACCTTCTGTTGAGTCTTTCCGACCTTCTGTTGAGTCTATGTAAAGAAAAAACAACTTTCTACAAGTCTAGAGTTTTCTCGTGACATTCTAGACAATGACTGTTGCCCCCCAGGAGCTGCTTTCTGCACCCATTAATCATCTCGGAAAACTGTTTTCTCAAGTAAATGAGCTAAATTATACGTAATCACAATAAAAACACTCCTCCTTATCGAGATGATGAGAAAATTAACTTGTTTTCTCGATATAACTTTTAAAAAAAAGAACAACACTCGAGCACGACCGTCCTCGGCTTCCGTCGTACCTGGCATGTGCTCGCCATTTCTTTTTTTATAATTTATTCTCATTTTGACTTTATTTTCCACTTTATTCTCCTAACTGTATTTCCACTTTATATTCAGCATTTCAAGTTTAATCTCTAGTGAGGCATGGGGGGGGGGGGCACTAATACTACGTCGTAGCCGTGGCCTTTGCAGCCTGTGGGCCTACAAGGGCAAAGTGGAACCACCATTTAGACCAGCCGTGATTAGCTTCTCTGCAGACACGTGTCCTTCTGAACACGGTAAGGTGGGTGTTGGCTCTGCCAACACCCACCTAATACTACGTCGTAGCCGTGGCCTTTGCAGCCTGTGGGCCTACAAGGGCAAAGTGGAACCACCATTTAGACCAGCCGTGATTAGCTTCTCTGCAGACACGTGTCCTTCTGAACACGGTAAGGTGGGTGTTGGCTCTGCCTGGGTCACATCAGCTGGAAGGATTATGTTCATTTACGTTAACTTTTGATTCTGTGTCCATGTGCGCGTTTGGTAATTAGGTGTTGGCAGAATGTCGCCTCCACCCCCAAAAAAAACGAGAAAAGAAAGAGAAAGGTGGACATTTGAGACTTCTTTAAAAGTTAAAGTGTGAGTTTCTTAAAGAAATGTGTCACACGCGTCCAGCAACGCCTTCACTGGCTCCATAAAGCTGCATATCCACATAGGAAGTGTGCTCTGGTGTAACTCCTCGCGATAGTAAAGGCGAGTTTGGACGCTAATATGTACGCTGGGTTTGCAGAAGTCGAGATGAGGGTGTCGGCCAGGACACAGATTAACAACAGAGATCATGTATCTTCTTGTAGCCGGCTTCAATGGCCAGGAACTTTGTGGTAACTTAGTGTTGTGACCGTTTTTCCACATTCACAGAGCACTCGGAGTGTCACCGTAAAGTCACACGCGAAACAAAAGACGAACCTCGATGCACCACAAGTCGTCCTGTGGGTGAACAATAAGAAAAAAGTAGTCGTGAAACTGTGACCAGACCACGGTCTACTTCATCTGCTGGACACAGAACTCCGATAAAAACGTCACTTCCCCGGTGGCAGGATGTAAACCTTCAAAATAATAGCCTTTTTTTTTACAATTGTGCTTCTCCAAAGCTGGTCTATGAACAACATGAACACTCCTAACTATCTTTAACACTCCAATCAATTTCCTCATTCAAATAAAATGATACTAACACTAATATAAATACACTTGTCCATCTTTTCACCACATGCTGCGGATCCTCATCTTTTACAAAGCTAACAAATATCTTGTAAAGTGGATTCTTTTATCGGAAGTGTTGAGAAATTAAATCTATTGTCATTATTATTTTTGTTCTCATTATTGTATTTTATCAGTATTATTTTTGTTGTTATAATTGTGTTTTATTAGTTTGAAAGGTGAAAATAAAACATAAAAATGTGATTTCTATACATCCAAACTAATTATAATTGCGAAACTAAATTATCCTTTTATAACAGTGTCACAAAAATCAATGATTTTTGTTCCCAAACTGTCCCACTCTTCATAATCTGCACCAAAACAATGAACATGAAGTATCAGTAGAAAACTAGAAGAAACAAAGTGGGCTGAAAGATTAGTTTTATTAAAAACAAATAAATGAAACAATAGCAGCTCGTCATCAAATGAAACCTGCAAGACCAAATTGATAAACATCCAGCGGTTCAACATTTATTTGGCAGAGAAGGAAAGAAAACTTAGATCTAGTTGTCCAGATGTGAGACATCTTCATCCCACCACAAAAAGGTCATAAAACAATAAATCATATAAAAAACACAAAGCATTAAAAAAAAAAAACACATGAAACAGAAAAAACAGGGAAAAGAATTATTATTCATCAGATGGAACCGGTCAAACAGGAAAACGAATAAAGTAAAATAAAAACGACTCATGGACAGTTCAGCGGTTCATTTACCACCACCAAGAGGTCACTGCAACAGACGGATGACAACAACCACCTCTCTGATTGGCTGTTAGGGAAAACTTACCGTAACAGGGTCTTTACGGGTCTTCACTAAGTCCCCTCACTAAGACCAGGAGAGTGGACCACATCAGTCCAGTTCTGAGGTCTTTATACGGACTGTTTATCCATCAGAGGACAGGATTTAAAGTCCTGGAAGGTTCAGGACCAAACATGCAGGTTTAAGAGCCTCCGGTTCTCCGCTGCAGTTCAGTCGTTTTCATCTAAAAGGCCAAATCTGCTCTTTTCTTTTAAGATGGAACTGATCCTGATTTTTAGCTGTTCATCTAATTTCCTTTTCCGTTCTTTAATGTTTTCATTTTAAATGATGCTTATTGTTTCATAATGTCTCGGGCTTTTATTACGAGTCATGAATTACAGGAAAACTAATGCATTAATACCATAAACCACCATATGAAAGATGGACGGAGCCTCCGGAGGGAAAAAGTGAAGCCAATGTAGAAGTGCATAAAACTGCAGTTCCCCCTTCATCCACTAGGGGCTGCAAAACAGAGCGAATCCCCATCGACTCCCATGTTAAAAAGACCAACTTCACAGCAGAAATAAACACATTTACAGCAGGAATAAACATGTTTACAGCAGGAATAAACACGTTTACAGCAGGAATAAACATGTTTACAGCAGAAATAAACACGTTTACAGCAGGAATAAACACGTTTACAGCAGGAATAAACATGTTTACAGCAGGAATAAACATGTTTACAGCAGGAATAAACATGTTTACAGCAGGAATAAACACGTTTACAGCAGGAATAAACACGTTTACAGCAGGAATAAACATGTTTACAGCAGAAATAAACACGTTTACAGCAGGAATAAACACGTTTACAGCAGGAATAAACATGTTTACAGCAGAAATAAACACGTTTACAGCAGGAATAAACACGTTTACAGCAGGAATAAACATGTTTACAACAGAAATAAACATTTTTACAGCCTGGTTTGAAAATCCATTTTAGGTTTAATAGTTCAGGTTTACCTTCATGACAACTGTGGGGGGAGTGAATTTTTTTTCTAACTCGCCCACTTAAAAGTAATTCAATCTCTAAATTCGGCATATTTAGGGGCGTGTCCTTTTGATTGACAGGTACCCGATCTCCCGCTTCAAGTCAGAAGAACGTAGAACAACCGCGGTTTTTAGCTGGTTAACAAAGTGACTTAGCTTTAGCCCGCTTACCTCCGTTAGCTGGTTAGCTCCTGTTATCTCCGGGTTATTCAGTCGATATCAATCATCCACCATGACGCTCACAGCCCCCCTCTCAGTTCCACCTCTTAGCCCATATTTGTATTTTCCGGGCGAGACGACACGCATGTCCCTGCCAAGATGGCGATGGTAGGAACCGCCCACCGAGCTTCAATTCAGCTCTTCAGAAACCTACGGGTGACGTCACGGAGGCTCCGCCCATCTTTTATATGGTTTATATGGTCTATGGTTAAAAAGACTAAATCATGGAACGTTTGTCCGTTTCCTGGTACACCGATTACACTGACGCACACGGTAGACTTCCTGTACTCACTCAGCACACTTGTGCTATATTTAGCCATTTTTAAGATCCCTCTGATGAGTATATTTTAAAGAAAAAACAACTGGTAACAAGTCCAGCATCGTTTTCTAGTGATACTCGAGACTTTTGATGATTAACATGAAAGAATGTACTTTACTGTAATTTCTCTGATCCAGACTGACATCCAGACATTTATTTATTCCACCTTGGTCTACAGTCAGACATTAATGTCTTATAATGAAGAGCGTGAATGAAAACATTTAAAAAGCTAAAATTCTTACATGTAGAAGACTTATGAAATAAACATGCACTTTTCTTGACATTAATAGAGCTTGAGTTCACTATATATATATATATATATATATATATATATATATATATATATATATATATATGTATATATAAAATTACTATTCTATGTAGTGATCCCTTAATATCCATTTAAACTAAAAAAAAAAATTTAAAAAAAAAAAGTTGGGGCAAATATTGTTATGCGATTAAAATGCGATTCATCGAGATTAATTACAAATCCTGTAATTAATCAGATTCATTTTTTAAATGGAGTTTCGCACCTGGTTTTAATGAAAAACTCTAAATCCCCCTGGTTGTAACTGTACAACAGGAGGGCAGGTGTTCTGCCGGTTGGAGACGTTTCCTCCCGACCTCTCAGACCAAATGAATTAAAACACACATCATGAGAAGGCATCTCTGCATTGTGAGGGAATAAAAGTGTTTGTAAGCAGAGAATCCCACAGAAAACAAACAAACAAAGCCGTGGTTGTGTTTAAACTGGAAGCGTAGCGCTGTCACCCAAACCTACCTCGTCATAGACGGGTAGTCTCATTGTAAAAACGGAAATCTTCCAACGTTTTGTGGTTAAAATGTGGAACATAAACGTTATCCTGCTTGCAGACAGTCAGAGAAATGAGTCATTTCCCAAACAATCTACTTTACAGGACAGACGGACATGGTGGCGCTTGGAGGACACCGTGGTACACCAGAGACAACTCCGTCTTCTGTGACGGCTCCATCATTATTTTAACTTTGTTTAGTTGTTTGTCCGTCTGAGTGTTTCCAGCCGTTCTAGTCAGTGGCATGAGCCACAGCGGGGCCCGGTGTGCTCTGCCAGCAGGTCAAAGCTCCACCAGTCAGGGTGTCTCCTAGGCTTGGGCTGGGGGACACCCTGGTTGTGTTCGCTTTGCTTGGTTTGAAGTCTCCATTTATTCTGATGTTTCTTTCATAAAGTTTATTTTTGTAAACCCACTTTGTGCCTCCCTCCTTGGTTGCGTCGTCTGAGCCGGACTGTAACACTTCTGATCAGCAGCCGGGTGTAAAACCTTTATCATTTTCATTTTAGCTTCCAGAAGACCTCAGGGCCGCGACCCACAGACACAACGGCTTGTTGTCACACACAACAACTCAACTCGATGGGCCAACAAAAAAAAATCTATTTCCCGCAACCAAAGTAAAATATATTTCAGGTAAAAATCCTGTTGTTGGAGGAGACATGACATGTCCATACCTCTGCCAATCTGTTGTTTTACGCTAGCTTTAGGTCACTCCAGTTCAGAACATGTTACGGTACTTTTTGTGAAATAGCTGTGTTTCTACTTTTATATTATAATTCAGTGTTTTTATTATTATTTTCATTATTCAGCACCTTATCACCGAAACAAGTTCCTAGTTTGTGAATTGTTCAAAGACAATGACAATATTAAAACCGCAGGCGGTGATATAGGCCCTCGCACCATGGCGCCGCTCGGCATAATGCCACCGCCTCCCCTGCAAACATCCTTCCCATGCCTCTCTCAACCTAAAGTGCAGCCAGACTGCACTTCAGGCTGTTAAGGCCTTATGAACGGTCACTTCCTGTCACCAAGGGGCGGGGCTAACTAATAATCTAATTATTGACATGCAGAATTGTGAAGGATATGACTGACATCATCTGTAGCAAATTTGGTGCATGTTGGGTGTTTTTTGTGGGAGTTATGTCAGTTTTCCTTTTCATTGCATCACATCTGCTTTGCTGCCCCGCCTCTCCTAAACGATATCCCCTATTAAAAGAAATAGCACAACTTTTAATCACACATGCCTCTTGAGCATCCTGACTCATTTGGGTAAAAGTTAGATAAAATTCTTAGAAGGAACTTCTCAAAATGCATGACAAAGAAAATGACAGAAATGACCCCAAAAATGGCACCTTTTTCAAAATGGCCGACTTCCTATTTGATTTAGCCCATATGTCCAAGAGACGTTTTTGAAGGTACTGGGAGGGTCTACAAGTTTCCCGAAACATATCCATATCAGTCAATGCAGTGGGCGGGGCTGATTGATTGAAATATTGTAGGGGGCGCTATGGAGCCATTTACTATCTTCTCCACTATATTTTAATTTTACTCTATTAAGGACATAAGTGTCTCGAGTCATGGCAAGTATGGTGAAGATAAAAGGTTTCATGGCTTTGTTACAGGTACTTCCTGGTTCATGATATAAGACACTTGTTGTTGCCAAGGGGTGGGGCTAATTCATAGTCATATTATTGCATTGTAGATTTTGTTCATCATGGAACCGGCATCAAATGTGTCGATTCCTGTGCTGATATGTTGTTTTATGTGGGAGTTTTAGCAATAAGTCTTTGTTAATGAGACATCAAACTTTGAGGGCCCGCCCCTCCTAAACTAAATCTTCTATTAGAAGAAATAACACAACTTTAAATCACACATGCCTCCTGAGCATCCTGTGCAAGTTGGGTGTCAGTTGGACAATATCCCTAGGAGGAGTTGTTTAAAATGCATGGCAAAGAAATGACCCTAAAAATGGCACCTTTTTCAAAATGGCCGACTTGCTGTTGGATTTAGCCCATATGTCCAAGAGACTTTTTTGAAGGTAGTGGAAGGTTCTCCAACTGTGCTGAATTTTATCCATGTTGGTCCATGTAGTGGGCGGGGCTGATTGATTGAAATTTTGTAGGGGGCGCTATGGAGACATGCTCCATTTATTCCATAATATTTCAATGGGGCTTAGTTCAGGGCCTTACTGTCATCAGTCATGGCAAGTTTGGTGGCGGTCCAAGGTTCCCTGGCTTGGTCACAGGTACTTCCTGTTTCATGGCGTTGGACCGACATTCGCCATGTCCCGTTTAGCGTAGCAACTTGAGCTTTTTATTGTGGCATCATGAAAGGGTTTGACATGTTTTGGAGGAGTCTCAAGTGTTTGGGACCATTTGCTTAGAAGCATGACCCTCAAACGTGGAAAAAACCACTTCCTGTTGTAAGTGGGCGGGGCTTAGGTCTACACCAGCAATGGTCACAGTAATCTGTTCAGGACTGATCCCTTATTAATCCCTATAAATTTTAGGGTGATCAGATCAAAATTGACAATTTTATAGTGATTTATGATGTCACGCCGCCGCATGGAACTTCCCCATGGCGTCACGGGCACGCCGTGCAGCGTAGAGCAACGTCCTTTACCAGATCCCTTCACCAACATGTTTGGTGATGCCTGAGTGAATTTGGGCCATGTGGTGTCCACCAAGCCAGAGTTATGGGTGTGTGAGCAAAAAACAACACTTTTGACCTCCAGGGGGCGTGGCTATTTCATAATCAAAATATTGACATATAGAACTCTGTAGGAGGGGACTGCCATCATATCTAGCAAATTTGGTGCAGAAATGTTGCTTTATGTGGGAGTTATATCTGTTTAATTTTTCATGGCGAGAAATCAAACTTTGAGGCCCCGCCCCTCGTAAACTAAGTCTCCTATTAGAAGAAATAACACAACATTTAATCACACATGTCTCCTGAACATCCTGAGCAATTTGTGGCTCAGTGGGATAAAAGCCCTAGGACGAGTTCGTTAAAATGTGAGGTGCTAAAACGCCAAAATATTGACTTTGACCTAAAATGGCCGCCTTCCTGTCGACATTTCACCATGACATTAAGAGGATTTTTTGTTCGCCCTGTCATGTAGATCATGTGTATGAATTTTCATAAAGATTAATGACATGCAGTGGCGGGGCACCTAAAATAGGTGGCGCTCTCGTTCAGTTTCGCCCAAACATTCTGGAGCACCTCAAAATATCAAATTTTTCGTATTCCCTTGGGGGGGTACGCAAAATTTGGTGAGTTTTCGAGCACGTTCAGGCCTCCAAAAAAGCACGCGAAGTGTCCGAATAAAAATAATAATAAACACTGCAATTACAATAGGCCTTCGCACCGCCAAGGTGCTCGGGCCTAATAATAATAATAATAAACACTGCAATTACAATAGGCCTTCGCACCGCCAAGGTGCTCGGGCCTAATAATAAACACTGCAATTACAATAGGCCTTCGCACCGCCAAGGTGCTCGGGCCTAAAAAGTCTTTCTGATTCTGAAAACCAGCTTCAACAAACTGGTCTCAATGGTTTAAGTTGTCACATGGAACCACACCAAGTCCCAGCACTGAAACCAGCCAGTTGATCCTTTTCAAGTCATGCCAGCTCTACCAGCACATCCACTCCAGAGGAGTTTAGGTTCAAGTAAACCAGCAGAAACAAAGAGAACGATGTTATTCTCACAGACAGACCCAGAAAGACGCCTTGAAGCTGAAAAAGAGGCACAAGGATATAAAAGTGTTTAAAATGAAACACAAGGCGATCCAATCCAAAGAACCAAAGTACCAAAGCAGCTGGAAGAAGGAAAGGACCAGAAACTCCTCGTCAGAAGAAGACGGGACCCGTTGGCTGGTGTGTGGAGAGAGCCATGTGGGAAACAGACGCCCAGAAGAAACCTGGTGCAGAGTGTCACATGCAAGGATGGAGCGACTTCCACATGACTGAGACCAACCCAAGCCTCTTCTGACGTCATCGTGGACCGCTGCGGGTCCGATCGGTGGAGCTGCAACTATCGAGTACTTTCAGAATCAATTATTTCTACGAGTAATCGAGTACTCTAACGATTATAATTTGTAAAACAAATACTGGAAACTCAACCAAAGTAAATCTATAAATTTATATCTGTGAAGCTGTTGCATGTGTTGTTACTACATAATGCATGAGGATTTGGTGCAGGCGATATGTTTGTGCACGCGCTCAATGTGTGGAGGAAAAAATTCCCAACCGATCGCGAATTTCTGCCTTTTCAAAGATTTAAAGAAGAATTCAGGTAGAAAGAAGGAGTGACTTGTAAACATGTCCACAGTAAGAACTAGCCGATGTCTCGGTGGACGACACGCCTGGTAAAAGTGTGTGAATGTTTAATCCGGAATAAAAGTTTGCTTTATTTATTTTGCTTCAATTTTTGTACTCGTGTTACACGAGTAATCGTTGCAGCCCTACTGATCGGATATTCCCGATGCTAAAATACGAAGAATAAAACGTCCTCCAACCCCTCTGACAAGAAGAGTTAGCTAAGTGCTGAGATGCGGAGTCTTCAGCTAGCTCTGAAAAGCAGACGAGGACTCTGCAGGTCGTTCCACCACCGAGGCATGACAGAGGAAAAGAGTCCGCCTGGTAGTTTAGTCCCACGTTGTCATGGTAACATATACACACACACATATATATATATATATATATATAAATATATATTTAACTTTTGCACGCATTAATAGAAAACAATCCCACACTTATTTTACCTCTTACATACATAAACAATGACACTTGTTTGTTTTGTGTGTTTGTTTTTATTTGATTTATTTTAATGTATTCTATAAAATATTTATAAAATATTTCATCATGATGATATGTAAATATTTGATCAAATATAGTTGTATCATTTTATTTTCCTGTTTATCAGAAAATGTTTAGTCATATTTATTTATTCTTCAGTGACTGTAAATTCAATTCAATTCAATTCAACTTTATTTATATAGCGTCAAATCACGGCAATGCCATCTCAAGACGCTTTACAGACAGAGGGGAAAACATAATGAAGGCCAATTCATAATAGCCTATATAAGGAAACCAACAGATTGAGTTGAGTCCAACTCAATCTCCCATCCTGAGCAAGCACACTGGCGACAGTGGGAAGGAAAAAACTCCCTTTTAACAGGAAGGAAACCTCCGGCAGAACCCGGCTCAGGACAGGCAGCCATCTGCCTCTGCTGTGTGGGGGGAAGAGGACAGAAAGACAACAGACAACAGGAACTGCTACTCCCGGCCAGGGAGACCTGCTGAGACAGGAGACATACATGTTAATGATGCAACACTGTTATGGGGGGGGGGGGTAAAAGAAAGCGATAAAGAGAAAAAGAAAGAAGCTCAGTGTATCAGGAAATGTCCCTCAGCAGTCTAAACCTATAGCAGCATAACTAAGGGATGCTAACCATCCCTAGCTATAGGACTTATCAAAAGGATAAGTCTTCAGCCTAGTCTTAAAGGTGGGGAGGGTGTCTGCTTCCCTAACACTAACTGGGAGCTTATTCCATAAGAGAGGGGCCTGATAACCAAAGGCTCTGCCTCCTGCTCAGCTCTTTGAGACTCTAGGAACCACAAGTAAGCCTGCAGTCTGCGAACGAAGTACTCTACTTGGTATATAAGGAACTATGAGGTCTTTGATATATAGTGGTGCCTGGTTGTGGAGGGCTTTATATGTAAGGAGAAGGATTTTAAATTCTATTCTAGATTCAACAGGCAGCCAATGAAGAGAGGCTAAAACTGGAGAAATATGATCTCTCATGCTGGTTCTGGTCAGGACTCTGGCTGCAGAATTCTGGATCAGCTGAAGGCTTTTCAGGGCATATTTAGGACAGCCCAGTAATAGAGAGTTACAGTAATCTAGTCTCGAAGTAACAAAAGCGTGAACCAGTTTTTCTGCATCACTCCGAGACAGAATGTCCCTAATTTTGGCTATATTACGTAAATGAAAGAAGGCTGTTTTAGTAACCTGCTTAATATGTGGGCCAAAGGACAGGTCAGGGTCAAATATTACTCCAAGGTTTCTCACTGTAGCACTGGAAGCTAAAGTAATGCCATCCAGGTTCATTACAAAACCGGAAAATTTAGCTCTGAGTTTTTCAGATCCAACGAGAATTACTTCAGTCTTATCTGAGTTTAACTGGAGAAAATTTCTAGACATCCAAGTCTTTATGTCTATGAGACAATTTTGTAGCCTATTGGGCTGATTTGTTTCATCTGGTTTAAAGGATAAGTAAAGTATCTTGTGACTCACTAACATCCACTGAAGTGATTTATTTACTAATATACAACCTTAGTTCTGAATATGCAAGATAAAAGCTTATGAATAAGTGTCCACTATAGAGAAAGGGACATTTTAGAACTTGATTTAACAGCTGATCTAATTAATTACTGGTTTTGTGAGGAACTAATCTTAATTAGTCATATTTTAATCACATAACATTTGCTCTAAAAAGCAACATGTTTTTACATTTTAATAGATTTTAGTGGACGACTAAATCTAATAATAGACAGATATTAATATTGTAAACTCAGGTTCTATTAATGTCTAAAAAATACATTTAATTTCTATTTTAAACTAGAAAAACAGAAAATATCTCTGTCCAAACTGAGCAGACCTAAAGTTAAAATATCATTTTAAGTCACTAACAGCTCCAGTTTATTACATGTTCCAGTACTTTTACCTTTTTACATGCTTTCGTCCATAATCTATGTAGACATTAATATCAGTCAGAAAACCAGACTCTGTCTTTTCATGATCAGAATCATTATCAATAAAATATATTTTGCTTACTTAGCATTGCGCTACCGATCACTAGTAACTGTACATAGTTTCTGTAGCGACTTCCACAGTCGCAGCAGAGGATGAGTTCATCCTATCTGTAGGATTCATTCATTTACTAAATAACACAGAGCGTTTCTATGGATACGAAAAGATAACACACAGAGTGTTTCTATGGATACTAAAAGATAACACAGAGCGTTTCTATGGATACTAAAAGATAACAGAGCGTTTCCATGGATACTAAAAGATAACACAGAGCGTTTCTATGGATACTACAAGATAACACAGAGGGTTTCTATGGATACTAAAAGATAACATATAGAGCGTTTCTATGGATACGACAAGATAACACATAGAGCGTTTCTATGGATACTAAAGGATAACTGCTAGCTAAAACGTGGCACCATGAGCCGCGCAGCATACTGGTGCTTAAGTCCATCAAATCAGCTTCATGCACGGCAGCCGTACCAGCCCCTCCTCGCCCTGGGAAAATCTCCACTACTGACAGCTCCAGGCGCCACAGACCACATCCACGTGATCCATGCTCCACGTAGCTCGTCATGACGTGATAAGGTCACATGTTTACATCGGGGTGACAGCGCTACGCTTCTGTAGGACCATAATGTACAAAGAACTAGTTCTAACAGCATAGGAGCACCTTTCCACCATTCCAAGCTGGAATTACACGATGGGCTCCTTCCTATGACAATATAAAAACGTTTCATCAAAGAATTATCATTAATCATCATTTCATTCATTCAGAAATGATTCGTTTTTCTCAAACTTATCCTCCATCTTCCCCTGGTCAAACGGCGTCAGTCCGTCTGCTCCCGTCCTCCAGAGGCAGAAGTGTTGTCCGTGTTGCACCTGAGGTGTTTCTTTCTCTTTCAATGTCTTCATGCTGATCTCGTCCCAGATCTGCATTTATAACAAAATAACACATCTTCACGTGAATAACACCGTCATATTTCATGTACACCAGTAAAACAAAACCCCATCGGTTATGATTGTTTCATGGAAAAAACACAATCAGGCTGAGAAGGAAAAAAAAACTGGAATATTAAATGTTTGAAGGTCGGATGTAACATTAGCTAAATGACAAAGTTCGGATGTTATTTGGTTTGTGGTGTTTTCAGAGGACAGCAGCTCAGATCTAAAGCGACTCGGGTGACAGAGTGAACATGCCGACTCCTTTCCCAGCTCCGTCTGGGTCTCCTTATCAGGCTTCGTCATGTGACTGCGGTCTGAACAACCAAGTGGCCCAAAAACCGGACTTCATGCCACGATGACGTCACTCTGACAGCGGCAGTGGTTTCCAGACGACGACAATGTCCACGGTCCACAGCGGACCGAGCTCATCGGTCGTGGGTCCGACACTGTGGGACTCACTCCCCCCGTATGTTTGGTCTGAAAACAGCTTTTTCATCTTTAAAACTCATCTTAAGACACACCGTTTTTCTGCTTTTATTCTTTCATTGCTGCTGATTACCAGTTATTTACTGTATGTATGTATGGCAGGGGTCGGCAACTCTGGTCCTCCAGCGCCACAGTCCTGCAAACATTAGGAGTCTCCCTGCTGCAACACACCTGGCTAATTTAGATCAACTTTATTTGTACAGCACCACTTCACACCAATGTTGTCTCAGGACACTTTACACACACATCATTTCAAGCCAATTCATACATATCCTATAATAGAAACCAGCTGATTGCACAATCTTTCCTCTTGTTAAACTCTTCATCAGGGTGACGTTTCCTTTGATCGCCTGACCTCCGAGTCCAGGAACGTAGCAGGTGCTTCTTCTTCTGCTACCTTCAGTTTGAGGGAAATGTTTCCACATGGAAGAGAGACGTTCTGCCTTCAGACCTCTGGCGTTGAGGGTCTGGATCGTCTCCACAACTTCTATAAACATGCACCATGGTGCCATGGTGTCTCCACTCCACTGTCCGAGTCGACACGTCGGTCTGAGGTTCCAGGTGACACGGTAGAATCACATCCTGACCCGGCTCATGTGATCCGATCACGCACACCCCGCTGGAAACACGAACAACACACTCAGATGGAAACTTTGTTTCCTAAAGTGATTAAAGCCAAAGATGATCGGCAGCAATCATCATCAACATGTAAACGATTAGTAAACAAACAAAACCTCAAGATTTCAATTCTGTTTCAGCTGAAGAAAGAAACATTTCAGACAAACAAAGTTTAAAAGATCCCGTCTTCAGTTTTGTTCCGAAATATAAATCTGAAAAAGCTCTTTTATGGTGCAGCGATTAGATTTAAACATAACGCTGCGTGCTGTACCGAGGTAACGTGGAACTTATGATGATTTCATCCAATAATTAATAAAGACTTCGTTGTGAATTCCTGTTGCTCATCATGAACGAATGATGATCTCAATGTTGACTCATGTCATTACTGGACCCCTAATTAATCATCTGTTTATGAACATTAATTCACCGTTAATTCATCAATATGTCATCAAATTTGCAGATTTAGAAAGAAACATTTAATTCCCTGCTTCTGTGTTTTTTATTTAATGCAAGACAAACCCAAAGCAGTTCACTTGGGTGGACATGGAGAAGTGCTTGGAGGGATCTTCAGGGTTTTAAAGTCACTTCATCGCTACATTTAAGATATGACTGATCTATATGGACGTGTTTTATGTCAGATACATCACTGGTCACTCTAAAAGCTTTTTATCCATTTTCACCCAAGTGAACTTCTTCAAGTGGGTTTTGCATTAAATAAAAATGAAAGAAAAATCAGTAGCAGGGAATAAAACTAAATGTTTCTTTCTAAAGTGGCAAAAATGTCAACATGTTGATTAATTAACTGTAATATAATGTTCATATACAGATGATTAATGAGGGGTCCAGTAATCACATGAATGATAAATGATGAGCAACAGGAATTCATGATAAAATCCTCATTAATTCATGCATTAGTTCATCATGAGTTACATTTTACCAAAGTACATGATGGGACGTTTAAAAACGTGGGTTTAATCTGACTTAATGGCACTTTTCTGTCCTAAAACGACAAGTTGGATCAAACTGAATTATAAAAGGGTTGAAATCTTTAAAAAAAAAATATTTTCAATGTTTGGTAGTTTTGTACAGGACTGAAGTTTTCCAGAAATCTGTCAGAAAAGTGAAAAACACAAAGTTTTTTTTAATCGTTCCACGGAAGAGGAGAATTACTTTAGTATAAATGATCAAAGTGACAACTACTTCGGAAATAAAGTAAACCGTACTGGAAAACATACAGTCTAACAATAAAAGCTGTCATTTCACCACCTTAAAAACACACAAACAAAAACACAAGCAGCATGCTGTCTGCTCTTACATTCACGTGTCTCCTTTTACTTCCTGGATAAAAAAAAAACAAAACAACAAACATTTCTGCGAAGCTACGTGTGAAAAGAAAAACGTTCATCTTTATCTTATTACAGAACATTTACAGAAGAATGTTTACATCGATGTAAAAGTTGGATTGAGAAGCATAAACCCTGTAAACTCATCCTTGTTTCTGTCAGAACCAGCACCAGAACCATGGAGGCTTTTCTCACGTGTTGGTGGCAAACTGATCAGTAAAAGATCAGAAACTACCAAACCAGACCTTTCATCACTTATAACTCACCTTTCAGGAATGAAAGCATAACAAACAGCCACAAAACACACTTAGACTCCATCTCTACGCAAAATAAACAACATGTGCTCTGCACTCCACCTCTGAGCCGGTCTGTCCCAGAAACCCAGAAGAGGCCGGCACACCTGGTCCAATCGGTCCAATGAAAGCCCTCCACGTATTCTGACGCTACTGGAAGACAATCTGGCCACGCCCACTTTCTATAAACTGTCCAGACTTTGACTCCTTCTTCTTCATGATGCTGTGAAAGAGCTCAGAGGGTCTAAATAACCCCAATAAAAAATAAACCCAATAACATCCATGACATATGTTTGGTTTGAGTTGGATTCATTCCGTTTGGACCGTTTTGATGGGAGAATGGCGCCCCCTGCTGGTCATACTGGGAAAAAGTGAAGTGCCAGAACGCGCATGCGTCAGGCAGAAGTAAACGTTAGACAATGTCCCTTTAAAACTCACGTCCATAGACATCATATATACATAGACGCCTCATTGAGCGCTGGAGAGTGAACCAGCGTCGCCGCCATATTGGATGGGTCTCCGCTGTCGAGTTTTGCCGTCAACGTAGTTTCCCCACAAAACATTTTTGTGGAACAACGCGTATATATATATATATATATATATATATATATATATATATATATATATATATATATATATATATATATTTTTTTTTTTTTTTTTTTTTTT
>NC_136616.1:36230403-36247326 GCF_933228915.1 Telmatherina bonti
CAAGTTTTTAAAAATGGCCTCACATATTGTGGCCTACCTGCTGTCTGACTTATTTAATTTATCCCTTACAACATGTACTACCCCACTGTCATGGAAATGTGCTAAAGTGACCCCATTGATATCAATAACTACAGGCCAATATCTATAATTAATACTGTTATCAAGATGTTTGAAAAAATGATTTTTAATTAATTACCAAAATATAAAAATGACTTTAATGTCCCATCTCCTTTTCCATCTGGTTTTAGACCAATTTTCTTGACCCCCTGTGAAAATTCACGAATGATATATCCTCATATGATGCCAATATAAAAACAGGTGCTATGTTTATTGATTTAACCAAAGCATTTGATTTTGTTGATCATTATTTACTATTAGGCAAACTGTATGCTATTGGCTTATCAAGACAAGCGCTGCTTTGGTTTAACTCATATCTCCATTGTAGACGTCAGTGTATTGCTTATCAGGGAAATCTTTCAGATTTCAGGACGGTGGACAAGGGTGTACCTCAAGGTTCCTCTTTAGGTCCTTTATTATTTTCTATATTTATAAATGATTTACCACAATCTTGCTTGAGTTCTCATATTCATTTATATGCAGATGATACCGTAATTACAGCGTTCATTACAGTCAGATTTCAGCCTGGTTCAAAAACGGTTTATTCATAACAAGCTCTTACTTAATAAGAAAAAGTCATACTGTATGCTATTTAGCCTGAGGCCCAACAATCAGCCAAATGAATTTTCAATTCATTTTCTTGATGGTTTGCCAATGGTTAAAGTTGATGAGTTTAAATACCTAGGTATTTATCTCAATTCCCAGCTGACATTCAGAACAAATATAGATTCACTTACAAACAAAATATCTAATTCCTTGAGATCTCTTTATTCTTCTATTAATTGTTTTACCTTCTCTATCAGAAAGAGAATTATTACTCAGTAATTCAATACTTGACTATGCTGATGTTGTTTACCAGAACACCTCTGATACAAACCTCCATTATCTCAATGTTATTTATCATAGTCTGTGTAGATTTGTACTGAGGTGTCCTTACAGAACACATCATTGTCACATGTACGCATCACTGGTGTGAGTTAAAATCAAGAAGACATTTACATTGGCTTCAATTTATTTTTAAATGTCACTATGTTAGTTATCCATGATATTTAAAACAATTTCGAATCCCATTTGGGTCCTCATATAACCTCAGACATACTGAGCATTCGTTGTTTTTATGTTCCCAGAATTAAGAAAGAATTTGGCCGTCGAGCATTGATATTCAAAGCCCCATCAGACTGGAACAATTTACCAGTGTCGTTCAGATCCATCACTTCTCAGCAAAGCTTTAGGACAGCTATATTCAGCTACTTACAAACAACTCGCAAACTAGTGTGCAATGGCCCATCACGATTGTTATTTAAATGTGTATGTCCATGGATATACTGTACTTTTCTGGTAAATGAATTTTATTTTGCTTGTACCGAGGGTTGAGTTTATAGGGCCGATTAGAGAGCTTTGTCTAGTGTGAATGCTGTGGTTATGTCTAAGGATTGTATTGTTATCTGGGCTCATAGATCTGCTTTGATGTCAAAGTGTCACCTGGCAACAGTGACCCGATTAGAGAGCTTTGTCTAGTGTGAATGCTGTGGTTATGTCTAAGGATTGTATTGTTATCTGGGCTCATAGATCTGCTTTGATGTCAAAGTGTCACCTGGCAACAGTGACCCTGTGGGGGAGGGGCTTAAAGAACAGAGACTCACTTTGATGTGACGGTGTTACATGGCAACCGTGACATCATTGTTCTGAGGGGCGGGGCTTATCTACTCCTACCTTTTATCTTGGGTTGTCAAAGGAGTTTTCTCATTTCTTGTTCGTGCATCATTCAGCAGTGAGAAATTGTCGGCATTTCACTATAATTTTTTTAACGCGTTTTTTTATTAGAACAGTAAAGAAAGAAGTTTACCATGGAAGATACAAGCAGTTACGAGATTAGAGAGACACAGGCTTTAATCCACATGATTAGACCAGTAATTGACTCCTTTTTTTCTAAGGTTTCACAAAAACAGTGGATGAATTTGTGGTCTGGTCATCCAGACGAAGAAACCAAGAATGCTGCCAATGAAATGCTGGCTGAATTGGTATCGATTACTGTAAAAGTAATCCAGGAGAGACTGAAAAATCAAGACACTGTTTCCAGGGAGGAAATGTTGACCACCGTCGAAGACACTATACCAAAGACTTTTATGGAGGTCATTGAGCTGGAATCAAAAATAGAAGAAGCAACTACTGAATCTTTGACAAATGTACTTGTTAAGAAAATGTCAGACAGCGTAAAATATATTTGTGACACTCTAGTGTCTGCTTCTTCCAGGAAAAAAACTCAGGTGTGCGAAAAGTTGAAAAAATGCTTATCAAAAAGCATGTGCAATCCGGGAAAAACTCAAAGGCAATCAAGTGGAGAAACAGTCAAACAAACCATGGACGAGGACATCCAGGAACCAACTATTTTTAACGAAGACGGAGAAGAAATGGATAGAGAAGAAACTTTTGACGAGAACAGGAAGGATTTTGACAAGGTTAAACCTTTCCCACCTTTTCAGCTGGATTCTCCAGGTATCACCAGTCAGGAGAAGCCAGCCTCATTCCTAAAAGGTAAGGCGAAAGGGTCTCCAAAAGCAGTTGGAAAGAAAATGAAAAATTTCTGTTTATGCTACAAAGACAACGAATTTGAAGTTCACCCGGAGCAAGAAATAGAGAAAGTCTATGTCGACATGGACATCCAGGAACCAGCTTCTGAAGAGCCAGATGAGTCTCCAAAAACGGTCGGAAAGAAAATTAAAAATTTCTTTCAGTGCTGCACAGAAGAAAAATTTGAAGATCACCTGGAGCAAGAAATAGAGAAAGTCCCTGTGGACATGGACATCAAGGAACCAGCTTCTGAAGAGCCAGATGACGTGGACATGGACCAAAAAACGGAGGAATTACTTGAATTTGCTGACAGATTCGCAACAGAGGATGTACAGGAATCCTCTCTGCAGAAACACGATTATCCTGAGAGGTCTCCATTCCCTAAAAGCAAAGTTGAATGGTCTCAAAAGACATCAGAAAGGATGATTAAGACATTATTTTCGTGCTGCAACATTGATCACACCGACATCATTGAACCAATCTCTATCAATAAAGACGACCAGCAGATGGACCAACAAGATATGGCTGAGGACAAAAGCGACCAATCAACTAAATCTGCAGATAAATCAACACCAGAAGTGGAGAAAGAACCTGCCTCTTCTCTGCAGATAGAGGAAGTTCCAGATAAAACGAGTGTGGAAGAGACCGCTCCTCTGGTCAGTAAACCCCCAGGTCTTGTAAAAAAGGTAGGAATGTGGATGAAGAAAATGTTTACATGCAAAAAAGTGCAGAAAAACTCCAGGAAAGAGGAGGAAGTAGAGACCACTTTGGTGGACATGAACGTCCAGGAATCAGTTTCTGATGATAAGGATGTCCCAGAGTTGCACCAAGAAGAAATGTCTGCCCAGAGGGACGTATCAGTAAAATCTACTGATAAAAGACCTTCACCAAGAGCAGGAAGGAGGATGAAGGAACTCTGTCCATGTATCAAACTGAAAGACTCCATGGAAGAAGATGAACAAGAAGAGATTCGCCATGTGGACTTACCCGCTTCTGCAGAGTCCATGAACCTGGATGTATCATCTCATTTAGCTCCCTACAAGCTACAGAGGTCAGTAACTTCACTGCAGCCAAATAAAACAAAGGATGAGCACCAGCTTAGGAAAGAAGAAGAATGCAGAGTGCTGGTGCAAAAACTTGTGGTCGATCTGACGCTCCTTGTTTTTAGAAAAGCAAATATCTTATGCTGTCAAGATAACTATCAAGCCACAAAACAACGTCTGTTTGAGAAACTTTGGACCGAAGTGGAAAAACTAGACTTCAGCATCCCTCCAGAGAAGTTTCAGCATCTTGAAAAGCACATTTACAGGGAGATTTGCAAAAGCATGTCCTTTGCACAGCTGATTGCGGAGGTGTTCAAGGGCTCAGAGAAGCCGCTCACGGATGAAATAATTGCATGGTCTTTCAGGAAGCAAATAACAAACAAGCCCTCCATCTTCAGAAGATTTCTACAGATGTTTCAAAAGAACAAAAAGTCCTGCAGATGTGCTTGCTTACGTCATGAAGATTTTGTGACAGAAGACCCGCCCAAAAGTCCAAAGTCCAAAAGCGGTGAGACGACTTCCTTAAAGTCTGATGGAAGCAAACAGCAACAATCAGACAAGGAAAGGTCGTGCAGGCTGTTAGTGGACGTGACTGTTGACAAACTTATTTCACATCTCTTCAAAAAAACCCGCTTACCAAACACCCCGGATTTCTGTGAAGCTCTCCGGAAACGTCTCTATGATAAAATGATAGCTGAACTCCAGTCCAAAGATTTTCAAGTGAACCCGGAAAACTTTCATAATTTAGACAAGATCATCCACAAAGAACTGTGTAGACGCTTGACCTGTCCGTGTGTTGTTACGCTCACTGTCATGAACACAGACCAGCCTGTATGCGACATCATTGTCATGGAGACTTTCAAAAATCACATGAAAAAGCAAAAACAACCAGGGTGTTGGTCATTCTTTTAACACGGAGGAGGCCTAGACATCGCACACCATGGACTCCAGATCTAATCCAGCCTATGAAACAAAACCAGCATTTCTAACCTGAAATGACATTTACCTCACACAAGTAAGTTTCAGATAAAACATTTATTTCAAAGGCCTCCGCACAAATCCATCTCCAGATCTACACACAAATCCAACACTAGGCCTACATACAATTCCAACACCAGATCTACACACAAATCCAAAACCAGATCTGCACAAAAATCACACACGATCTGTACACACAGATGAGACACCAGATATATACACAAAGAACCAACACCAGCTTTTTACAAAAATCCAACACCAGATCTATACACAATTCCAACACCAGATCTATACACAAATCCAAAACCAGATATACACACAAATCCAAAACCAGATCTACACACAAATTTAACACCAGATCTACACACGAATCCAAAACCAGATCTATACACAATTCCAACACCAGATCTGCACACAAATCCAACACCAGATCTGCACACAAATCCAACACCAGATCTACACACAAATCCAACACCAGATCTACACACAAATCCAACACCAGATCTACACACAGTTCCAGCTCCAGTGGTTACTGCTGCACACAACCTCGGAGGGATGAGTTCTGGTGTCAGAATTTGTTCTTCTTGGTGAAAAGTCAGCAGTGATACTGACCCAATAAAATTTTAAGAATAAAATTATCAACACCTCTGCCATAAAAGCGAGAGATCGACAGACGGATCGGTGCGGCGTCTGCAGTAGTGCGGACTCTGCGCCGGTCTGTCGTGGTGAAGAAGGAGCTGAGCCAGAAGGCGAAGCTCTCAATTTACCAGTCGATCTACGTTCCTACCCTCATCTCTGAGGGTCATGAGCTTTGGGTCGTGGTGGCCGGGTTCTCCCTCAGAGATAGGGTGAGGAGCTCGGCCATCCGGGAGGAGATCAGAGTAGAGCCGCTGCTCTTCCGCATAGAGAGGAACCAGTTGAGGTGGCTCGGGCATCTGGTCAGGATGCCTCCTGGACCTCCCTGGTGAGGTGTTCCAGGCACGTCCCTCTGGAAGGAGACCCCAGGGAAGACCCAGGACACGCTGGAGGGATTATATCTCTCGGCTGGCCTGAGAACGCCTCGGGATCCCCCCGCAGAGTTGGTGAATGTGGCTGGGGACAGGGAAGTCTGGGCATCCCTGCTTAGGCTGCTGCCCCCGCGGCCCGACCCCAGATGAGCGGCAGAAAATGGATGGATGGAACCTTTGGATAAACTGTGATATGATGAGAAGCTGTTGGCCCTTGACCTTTTCGACGCTGGGTGGGAGTTGGACAACTCTGCCCCCCACCATGGATCCAACAGCTCTAGCCCCGCTCCGCCCTTCCTGTCAGAAGAGCATGAGCAGCTTGAGTCTGTAGACGTCCTGGATGTCCACCCCACCATGCCCAAAGATCAACTCACAGCCCGCTTCTTGGACCACTCCTACCAGTGTGCCTACCGGGCGTTAGCCGCTTCGAATAACATCGAGCTGCTGGCCTACAGCATCACTAAAATGGCAGAGGAACCTGACCACCTTGCCGACCGCGCAGACGACATCGCTAACGCGACCAGCGCCATCCTGAACCTGTGCGCAGCCCCTGCAGTAGTCACTGCTCGCATGACTGCCTGGCAGCGCATGATTCATAGAACCATCTGGCTGTTCCTCCGTCCCTGAGGAGTTGAAGAAGGAAGGCCCCATCAGCCCGGACGGGCTATTCGGTCCTCACTTCCAGTCCCTTCTGGCACATCTCCAGAAGACCTCAGTGCATTCCTGAGATGCACATGAAATCAGTCATCTGGCCCGTGAGCACCGTCTCCTACCCTTACCTTTCCGTGAATGCAAGTTCAGACGTTCACGTCTGTCAGCCCAGCTCGCCGCCTCATAAACTACGGCGCGTCCAGGCTAACACCGCTGAGCTCAACGTAACGTCTCCCTGGCAATGTCTGGATGTGAGTTCGTACATAAAACACTCTTAGGAGACCAGTACCCAGCTGTTTTGGGCCGAGCCCCCGATGGGTCGCTCCGGAGGACATTCCGGCTCCAGGGACCTTGTGTGTATATATATATATATATATATATATATATATATATATATATATATATATATATATATATATATATATATATATATATATATATATATATGTATATACACACATATATATATACACACACATATATATGTGTATATATATATATATATATATATATATGTATATATACACACACACACACTATATATATATATATATATATATATATATATATATATATATACCCACACATATATATATATATATATATATATATATATACACACACACACACACATATATATATGTATATATATATATATATATATATATATATATATATATATATATATATATATTTATATACATATATATATATATATATATATATATATATATATATATATATATATATGTGTGTGTGTGTATATATATATATATTTATATACACATATATATATATATATATGTGTGTGTGTATATATATATATATCTATATATATATATATATGTGTGTGTGTGTGTGTGTATATATATATATCTATATATATATATGTGTGTGTGTGTGTGTATATATATATATATATATATATATATATATATATATATATGTGTGTGTGTGTATATATATATATATTTATATATATATGTGTGTATACATATATATGTATATATATATATATATGTGTGTGTATATATATATATATATATATATATATATATATATATATATATATATATATATATATATATATATATATATATGGGTAAATGTATATGTATTTGCATATTACTCATGGATATCATAGCTATCTTTATGTTTACCTATGAATTCTGTTAAAGGTCTTAATATTATCCACCTTAATATCAGGAGTTTATTTCCTAAGATTGATCTTCTAAGAGCCTGGCTGACTTATAATAAACCGAATGTAATTACTCTCTCTGAGACTTGGCTTAATAATAATATATTAGATGATGATGGTAAACTTGAAAATGATGTCTTGTATAGATCTGATAGAAATTCAAGAGGTGGAAGAGTTGCTGCATATGTTTCTACGAGCTTGGTTTCAGAGCTTGCCATACCAAAGGAGAATCCCTTACATTTTGAAAGTCTATTTGTTAAAATTGTTTTTCATACAAATAAACATTTAGTCATTGGAAACATCTATAGACCACCAAATGCCACGGCGGAGTCCACCAGGTGCACCTTATCTACTATCAAATCTATACATCATGTTACAGAAATGGTTCTTCTAGGAGACTTTAATAATAACTGGTTAGATTGTTCATGTAATGATGATCGTAATTTATTTGGTCGTTTAAACTTTTTTCAACTTATAACAACCTACAAGAGTTAATTCTACATCACCTTTTCTTTTAGACGGGATTTTAGTTTCACATCCTGAAAGAATGATATCGTCTGGTGTACTGCCCGACTCGTTCAGTGATCACTCTATGGTTTATTGTGTTTGGAAAATGAAAATGCCTCGCCTTTCTCCAAAATTCTTTGGAATTAGACATACTAAAAATATAAATGCTGAACTTTTTATGCAGGATATTTTTTAGCATCAAATGGTATAGATTTCAACTAATTCCATATGTTGAAGATGTATTGAAGTATTTTTATCCTGAATTAATGAAAATTATAAATAAATATGCGCCCTGGAGATCATTCAAGTTAAGGGTAGACATTTGCCCTGGATCAGTGGTGATTTAATAAACCTTAATAAGCAAAGAGATAAGGCGTGGGAAAAATATTGATGAACAAGGGTATCCTCTGATTATGTTATTTATAAAAGGTTGAGAAATATATGTTCAAACAAAACACGAAATTAGGACACGAAATTATTTGAAGCAAATAAAGAGTGCCTCGCATCTGAATATAAAAAATCCCAAAAGCTTCTGCAACAGAGTTAAGATAACTAATAAATCTTCTAAAAAACACACTGACTTTATAAGCATTAAGAATGAAATCATCAATAAACCTTCTGAAATTGATAGTGCATTTAGTCACCATTTTTCTTCATGTAGTGCAAAGCAACTTGACTCTATTGTGTGTGATTCGTTCCTTGATGTGGCAACTTCCGTTCATAGCAACTCCTTCTTCAGAAATATTAGTCCAGCTGTAGGTCAGCTGACAATTTATGGGTTGAGATCTGATTGTGGTGCTGGCCCAGATGGCCTGGAGATCAAGTTTTTAAAAATGGCCTCACATATTGTGGCCTACCTGCTGTCTGACTTATTTAATTTATCCCTTACAACATGTACTACCCCACTGTCATGGAAATGTGCTAAAGTGACCCCATTGATATCAATAACTACAGGCCAATATCTATAATTAATACTGTTATCAAGATGTTTGAAAAAATGATTTTTAATTAATTACCAAAATATAAAAATGACTTTAATGTCCCATCTCCTTTTCCATCTGGTTTTAGACCAATTTTCTTGACCCCCTGTGAAAATTCACGAATGATATATCCTCATATGATGCCAATATAAAAACAGGTGCTATGTTTATTGATTTAACCAAAGCATTTGATTTTGTTGATCATTATTTACTATTAGGCAAACTGTATGCTATTGGCTTATCAAGACAAGCGCTGCTTTGGTTTAACTCATATCTCCATTGTAGACGTCAGTGTATTGCTTATCAGGGAAATCTTTCAGATTTCAGGACGGTGGACAAGGGTGTACCTCAAGGTTCCTCTTTAGGTCCTTTATTATTTTCTATATTTATAAATGATTTACCACAATCTTGCTTGAGTTCTCATATTCATTTATATGCAGATGATACCGTAATTACAGCGTTCATTACAGTCAGATTTCAGCCTGGTTCAAAAACGGTTTATTCATAACAAGCTCTTACTTAATAAGAAAAAGTCATACTGTATGCTATTTAGCCTGAGGCCCAACAATCAGCCAAATGAATTTTCAATTCATTTTCTTGATGGTTTGCCAATGGTTAAAGTTGATGAGTTTAAATACCTAGGTATTTATCTCAATTCCCAGCTGACATTCAGAACAAATATAGATTCACTTACAAACAAAATATCTAATTCCTTGAGATCTCTTTATTCTTCTATTAATTGTTTTACCTTCTCTATCAGAAAGAGAATTATTACTCAGTAATTCAATACTTGACTATGCTGATGTTGTTTACCAGAACACCTCTGATACAAACCTCCATTATCTCAATGTTATTTATCATAGTCTGTGTAGATTTGTACTGAGGTGTCCTTACAGAACACATCATTGTCACATGTACGCATCACTGGTGTGAGTTAAAATCAAGAAGACATTTACATTGGCTTCAATTTATTTTTAAATGTCACTATGTTAGTTATCCATGATATTTAAAACAATTTCGAATCCCATTTGGGTCCTCATATAACCTCAGACATACTGAGCATTCGTTGTTTTTATGTTCCCAGAATTAAGAAAGAATTTGGCCGTCGAGCATTGATATTCAAAGCCCCATCAGACTGGAACAATTTACCAGTGTCGTTCAGATCCATCACTTCTCAGCAAAGCTTTAGGACAGCTATATTCAGCTACTTACAAACAACTCGCAAACTAGTGTGCAATGGCCCATCACGATTGTTATTTAAATGTGTATGTCCATGGATATACTGTACTTTTCTGGTAAATGAATTTTATTTTGCTTGTACCGAGGGTTGAGTTTATAGGGCCGATTAGAGAGCTTTGTCTAGTGTGAATGCTGTGGTTATGTCTAAGGATTGTATTGTTATCTGGGCTCATAGATCTGCTTTGATGTCAAAGTGTCACCTGGCAACAGTGACCCGATTAGAGAGCTTTGTCTAGTGTGAATGCTGTGGTTATGTCTAAGGATTGTATTGTTATCTGGGCTCATAGATCTGCTTTGATGTCAAAGTGTCACCTGGCAACAGTGACCCTGTGGGGGAGGGGCTTAAAGAACAGAGACTCACTTTGATGTGACGGTGTTACATGGCAACCGTGACATCATTGTTCTGAGGGGCGGGGCTTATCTACTCCTACCTTTTATCTTGGGTTGTCAAAGGAGTTTTCTCATTTCTTGTTCGTGCATCATTCAGCAGTGAGAAATTGTCGGCATTTCACTATAATTTTTTTAACGCGTTTTTTTATTAGAACAGTAAAGAAAGAAGTTTACCATGGAAGATACAAGCAGTTACGAGATTAGAGAGACACAGGCTTTAATCCACATGATTAGACCAGTAATTGACTCCTTTTTTTCTAAGGTTTCACAAAAACAGTGGATGAATTTGTGGTCTGGTCATCCAGATGAAGAAACCAAGAATGCTGCCAATGAAATGCTGGCTGAATTGGTATCGATTACTGTAAAAGTAATCCAGGAGAGACTGAAAAATCAAGACACTGTTTCCAGGGAGGAAATGTTGACCACCGTCGAAGACACTATACCAAAGACTTTTATGGAGGTCATTGAGCTGGAATCAAAAATAGAAGAAGCAACTACTGAATCTTTGACAAATGTACTTGTTAAGAAAATGTCAGACAGCGTAAAATATATTTGTGACACTCTAGTGTCTGCTTCTTCCAGGAAAAAAACTCAGGTGTGCGAAAAGTTGAAAAAATGCTTATCAAAAAGCATGTGCAATCCGGGAAAAACTCAAAGGCAATCAAGTGGAGAAACAGTCAAACAAACCATGGACGAGGACATCCAGGAACCAACTATTTTTAACGAAGACGGAGAAGAAATGGATAGAGAAGAAACTTTTGACGAGAACAGGAAGGATTTTGACAAGGTTAAACCTTTCCCACCTTTTCAGCTGGATTCTCCAGGTATCACCAGTCAGGAGAAGCCAGCCTCATTCCTAAAAGGTAAGGCGAAAGGGTCTCCAAAAGCAGTTGGAAAGAAAATGAAAAATTTCTGTTTATGCTACAAAGACAACGAATTTGAAGTTCACCCGGAGCAAGAAATAGAGAAAGTCTATGTCGACATGGACATCCAGGAACCAGCTTCTGAAGAGCCAGATGAGTCTCCAAAAACGGTCGGAAAGAAAATTAAAAATTTCTTTCAGTGCTGCACAGAAGAAAAATTTGAAGATCACCTGGAGCAAGAAATAGAGAAAGTCCCTGTGGACATGGACATCAAGGAACCAGCTTCTGAAGAGCCAGATGACGTGGACATGGACCAAAAAACGGAGGAATTACTTGAATTTGCTGACAGATTCGCAACAGAGGATGTACAGGAATCCTCTCTGCAGAAACACGATTATCCTGAGAGGTCTCCATTCCCTAAAAGCAAAGTTGAATGGTCTCAAAAGACATCAGAAAGGATGATTAAGACATTATTTTCGTGCTGCAACATTGATCACACCGACATCATTGAACCAATCTCTATCAATAAAGACGACCAGCAGATGGACCAACAAGATATGGCTGAGGACAAAAGCGACCAATCAACTAAATCTGCAGATAAATCAACACCAGAAGTGGAGAAAGAACCTGCCTCTTCTCTGCAGATAGAGGAAGTTCCAGATAAAACGAGTGTGGAAGAGACCGCTCCTCTGGTCAGTAAACCCCCAGGTCTTGTAAAAAAGGTAGGAATGTGGATGAAGAAAATGTTTACATGCAAAAAAGTGCAGAAAAACTCCAGGAAAGAGGAGGAAGTAGAGACCACTTTGGTGGACATGAACGTCCAGGAATCAGTTTCTGATGATAAGGATGTCCCAGAGTTGCACCAAGAAGAAATGTCTGCCCAGAGGGACGTATCAGTAAAATCTACTGATAAAAGACCTTCACCAAGAGCAGGAAGGAGGATGAAGGAACTCTGTCCATGTATCAAACTGAAAGACTCCATGGAAGAAGATGAACAAGAAGAGATTCGCCATGTGGACTTACCCGCTTCTGCAGAGTCCATGAACCTGGATGTATCATCTCATTTAGCTCCCTACAAGCTACAGAGGTCAGTAACTTCACTGCAGCCAAATAAAACAAAGGATGAGCACCAGCTTAGGAAAGAAGAAGAATGCAGAGTGCTGGTGCAAAAACTTGTGGTCGATCTGACGCTCCTTGTTTTTAGAAAAGCAAATATCTTATGCAGTCAAGATAACTATCAAGCCACAAAACAACGTCTGTTTGAGAAACTTTGGACCGAAGTGGAAAAACTAGACTTCAGCATCCCTCCAGAGAAGTTTCAGCATCTTGAAAAGCACATTTACAGGGAGATTTGCAAAAGCATGTCCTTTGCACAGCTGATTGCGGAGGTGTTCAAGGGCTCAGAGAAGCCGCTCACGGATGAAATAATTGCATGGTC
The DNA here is from genome assembly GCF_933228915.1 of Telmatherina bonti. Taxonomy (NCBI): domain Eukaryota; kingdom Metazoa; phylum Chordata; class Actinopteri; order Atheriniformes; family Telmatherinidae; genus Telmatherina; species Telmatherina bonti. The sequence continues at coordinate 36,243,386 of NC_136616.1, forward strand.
TTTCAGGAAGCAAATAACAAACAAGCCCTCCATCTTCAGAAGATTTCTACAGATGTTTCAAAAGAACAAAAAGTCCTGCAGATGTGCTTGCTTACGTCATGAAGATTTTGTGACAGAAGACCCGCCCAAAAGTCCAAAGTCCAAAAGCGGTGAGACGACTTCCTTAAAGTCTGATGGAAGCAAACAGCAACAATCAGACAAGGAAAGGTCGTGCAGGCTGTTAGTGGACGTGACTGTTGACAAACTTATTTCACATCTCTTCAAAAAAACCCGCTTACCAAACACCCCGGATTTCTGTGAAGCTCTCCGGAAACGTCTCTATGATAAAATGATAGCTGAACTCCAGTCCAAAGATTTTCAAGTGAACCCGGAAAACTTTCATAATTTAGACAAGATCATCCACAAAGAACTGTGTAGACGCTTGACCTGTCCGTGTGTTGTTACGCTCACTGTCATGAACACAGACCAGCCTGTATGCGACATCATTGTCATGGAGACTTTCAAAAATCACATGAAAAAGCAAAAACAACCAGGGTGTTGGTCATTCTTTTAACACGGAGGAGGCCTAGACATCGCACACCATGGACTCCAGATCTAATCCAGCCTATGAAACAAAACCAGCATTTCTAACCTGAAATGACATTTACCTCACACAAGTAAGTTTCAGATAAAACATTTATTTCAAAGGCCTCCGCACAAATCCATCTCCAGATCTACACACAAATCCAACACTAGGCCTACATACAATTCCAACACCAGATCTACACACAAATCCAAAACCAGATCTGCACAAAAATCACACACGATCTGTACACACAGATGAGACACCAGATATATACACAAAGAACCAACACCAGCTTTTTACAAAAATCCAACACCAGATCTATACACAATTCCAACACCAGATCTATACACAAATTTAACACCAGATCTATACACAAATCCAAAACCAGATATACACACAAATCCAAAACCAGATCTACACACAAATTTAACACCAGATCTACACACGAATCCAAAACCAGATCTATACACAATTCCAACACCAGATCTGCACACAAATCCAACACCAGATCTGCACACAAATCCAACACCAGATCTACACACAAATCCAACACCAGATCTACACACAAATCCAACACCAGATCTACACACAGTTCCAGCTCCAGTGGTTACTGCTGCACACAACCTCGGAAGGATGAGTTCTGGTGTCAGAATTTGTTCTTCTTGGTGAAAAGTCAGCAGTGATACTGACCCAATAAAATTTTAAGAATAAAATTATCAACACCTCTGCCATAAAAGCGAGAGATCGACAGACGGATCGGTGCGGCGTCTGCAGTAGTGCGGACTCTGCGCCGGTCTGTCGTGGTGAAGAAGGAGCTGAGCCAGAAGGCGAAGCTCTCAATTTACCAGTCGACCTACGTTCCTACCCTCATCTCTGAGGGTCATGAGCTTTGGGTCGTGGTGGCCGGGTTCTCCCTCAGAGATAGGGTGAGGAGCTCGGCCATCCGGGAGGAGATCAGAGTAGAGCCGCTGCTCTTCCGCATAGAGAGGAACCAGTTGAGGTGGCTCGGGCATCTGGTCAGGATGCCTCCTGGACCTCCCTGGTGAGGTGTTCCAGGCACGTCCCTCTGGGAGGAGACCCCAGGGAAGACCCAGGACACGCTGGAGGGATTATATCTCTCGGCTGGCCTGGGAACGCCTCGGGATCCCCCCGCAGAGTTGGTGAATGTGGCTGGGGACAGGGAAGTCTGGGCATCCCTGCTTAGGCTGCTGCCCCCGCGGCCCGACCCCAGATGAGCGGCAGAAAATGGATGGATGGAACCTTTGGATAAACTGTGATATGATGAGAAGCTGTTGGCCCTTGACCTTTTCGACGCTGGGTGGGAGTTGGACAACTCTGCCCCCCACCATGGATCCAACAGCTCTAGCCCCGCTCCGCCCTTCCTGTCAGAAGAGCATGAGCAGCTTGAGTCTGTAGACGTCCTGGATGTCCACCCCACCACGCCCAAAGATCAACTCACAGCCCGCTTCTTGGACCACTCCTACCAGTGTGCCTACCGGGCGTTAGCCGCTTCGAATAACATCGAGCTGCTGGCCTACAGCATCACTAAAATGGCAGAGGAACCTGACCACCTTGCCGACCGCGCAGACGACATCGCTAACGCGACCAGCGCCATCCTGAACCTGTGCGCAGCCCCTGCAGTGGTCACTGCTCGCATGACTGCCTGGCAGCGCATGATTCATAGAACCATCTGGCTGTTCCTCCGTCCCTGAGGAGTTGAAGAAGGAAGGCCCCATCAGCCCGGACGGGCTATTCGGTCCTCACTTCCAGTCCCTTCTGGCACATCTCCAGAAGACCTCAGTGCATTCCTGAGATGCACATGAAATCAGTCATCTGGCCCGTGAGCACCGTCTCCTACCCTTACCTTTCCGTGAATGCAAGTTCAGACGTTCACGTCTGTCAGCCCAGCTCGCCGCCTCATAAACTACGGCGCGTCCAGGCTGACACCGCTGAGCTCAACGTAACGTCTCCCTGGCAATGTCTGGATGTGAGTTCGTACATAAAACACTCTTAGGAGACCAGTACCCAGCTGTTTTGGGCCGAGCCCCCGATGGGTCGCTCCGGAGGACATTCCGGCTCCAGGGACCTTGTGTATATATATATATATATATATATATATATATATATATATATATATATATATATATGTATATGTATATATATATATATATATATATATATATATATATATATATATATACCCACACATATATATATATATATATATATATATATATATATATATACACACACATATATATATATATATATATATATATATATATATATATACACACACACACACATATATATATATATATATACTGCAACTAGAGGGCAGGTAAGTGAGAGAGGCGCAGGTAAGTGATGTGGCAGTGACGTAAATTTTGCGAGACGGCAGATTTAGTCAAGGCGCGTGAAAACAAATATTCATTCTACATCATATTCTTGCCAATATAACCTTAAAACTGTTTCTGGAAGCAAATAATTAAAAAGTCTTATTCAAGGTAAACTCTGGAGCAAAGCGAGGAGGATCTCACCAGCTTGTCGGAGTTTATTGACGAGTGTTTCAACCGCATCGTCATGGGCAAGACAAGCCAAACACCGACTCCGTCTGCGCCCAGATCCGCTTCAACCTCCAAGAGAAGCCGGAAAGAAGACTCACCCGGAGCGACGTCCTCTAACGGGGACGACACCTCGGACATCCTGATGTCCATTGACAAAAATCTCTCCAGCTTCGACGCTCGTCTGGGCCTGTTGGAAGTTCTCCACCGGGAGTTTCAGTCGCTGCGGGAGTCGCTGGAATTCAGCCAGAAGCAGGTGGAGTCTCTGGCCGCAGAGAACGCCAGCCTCAGGGAGACGGTGACTTCTCTCAACGAGGGAATGACTCGACTCACAGAGGAAAATAAAAAAATAAAGGAAACTGTGATCGATCTCCAGGCGCGCAGCATGAGGGACAACCTGGTCTTCGCAGGAATCCCGGAGCAACAAGAAGAGGATCCAGAGCAAACAATAAGATCATTTATCCAAACCAAGCTGAAGCTACCCGAAGACGCGGTGAGGAACATCTCATTTCACCGAGTTCATCGCTTAGGCGGGAAAAGACCGGACAGCCGCAGACCCAGACCGATTGTAGCCAAGTTCGTGAGCTACAAGCAGAAAGAGCAGGTGAGGGATCGAGGTCCGGAACTCCGCGGGACCGATTTTAGTGTAAATAATCAGTTTCCCAAAGAGATTCTGGAGAGACGCAGGGTCCTGTTTCCCATCCGGAAGAAGCTCAGAGACGAAGGATCCCGTGCAGTCATCGCGGTGGACAAATTGTTCGTCAATGGACAGCTTTACCGTGACAAAAATACCACCCCCTGGCTCTACTAAC